>NC_053389.1:743967583-744054484 GCF_905171765.1 Bufo bufo | reverse complement strand
CCCCGGCGAAGAGCTAACCCCCCACAATACCCAAGACGGATCCGCCATGAACTCCATTGAAAGTCAATGGGGTCAGATCCATTTCCTATTGTGTCAGAGAAAAAGGATCCGTCCCCAGTGACTTGCATTGTGGGTCATGACGTCTTGTTCCGCATCCCAGGACGGAAAGAAAACTGCAGTATGCTGCGGTGTGCTCTCCGGTATTAGAAGGGAACGGAATGCATGTAATGATGTAACCCTCATGTGAGCACCAAGGCCAGATGGAAGGACATCAAGGATGTTGGTTACTGTATGATAATAAAATGGTCTTCATTTTAGGCCACTAATGAAGCTCTGTGTATTAGCATATATACACAGGTCATTAATATGAGAGTGTTGGATAAAGCCACACCTCTCACCGAAGCTCCTCGCAGCTTACCAAGCACAACGCCATCAACTGATCACTTGAATTGGACTGCACTGCGTCTAGACCATGTTACTGATAAATGTGATGTCACATGGCCTAGGAAAATGCCTGAGTGGTCACGGAGTGTCGGGGCCTCTACACACAGCTTATTGGCGGGGGTATCAAGAGTCAGACCCCTGCCGATCTGATATCGATGACCTATCCCGAGGCTTTTGCAGTGTGGACAGTAAGTTTCAAAAACTGACCTCAATCCAGTGCTTCCTAATGAATGGTTAAAATATTTTTAAATAAATAAATACAGAAAACAAAGCAGTGTATAGTAATTTATATATAAATTCCAATAGACGTGTCTCTGGGCACAGCACATTCCTGAAATGTTGCCCATCAATATAAAAATCTTGTGAAAACTCCTTTAACCCCTTCTCCACCGGGCCAGTTTTCACCCTCCTGCCCAGGCCATTTTTTGCAAATTTGACGTGTCACTTTTTTTTCTCATGACACATTGTACTTCATGACAGTCATATATTTGAGTCAATATATTTCCCCTTTAATTATGAAAAAATCCCAAATTTACTAAAAATTTTAAAAGATTTGCAATTTTCAAAATTTAAACTTCTCTGCTTTTAAAACAGAAAGTGATACCTCATAAAATATTTAGACGTTAGACGGCTTACAATTTTAAAAGCAATTCTTAAAATTTTTATGAAAATTTCAAAAACCCACTTTTTGAAGACCAGTTCAGTTCTGAAGTCACTTTGTGGGGCTTACATAGTGGAAACCCCTCATAAATGACCCCATTGTAGAAACTACACCCCTCAAATTACTCAAAACTGATTTTACAAACTTTGTTAACCCTTTAGCTGTTCCACAAGAATTAAACGAAAATGGAGAAGAAATTTCAAAATTTCACTTTTTGGGCTAATTTTCCATTTTAATCCATTTTTTTTCTTTAACACATCGATGGTTAACAGCCAAACAAAACTCAATATTTATTACCCTGATTCTGTGGTTTGCAGAAACACCCCACATGTGGTCGTAAATGATGAAAAGGCACACGGCAGGGCGCAGAAAAAAAGGAGCGCCGTATGGTTTTTGGAAGGCAGATTTTGCTGGACTGGATTTTAGGCACCATGTCCCATTTAAAGCCCCCCTGATTCACACCTACAGTACAAACTCCCAAAAGTGACCCCATTTTCAAAACTACGGGATAAGGTAACAGTTTTATGGGTACTATTTTGGGGTACATATAATTTTTAGTCACTTTATATTAAATTTTTTGTGAGGAAAAGTAACCAAAAAATGCTGTTTTAGCACCATTTTTATTTTTTGTTTTTTACAACATTCATCTGACAGGTTAGATCATGTTCTATTTTTATAGAGCAGGTTGTTTGGACACAATGATATCAAATATGTCTACTTTCTTAGTTTGTTTCAGTTTTACATAATAAAGCATTTTTGAAAAAAAATTGTTTTTGTGTCTCGATTTTCTGAATGCCATATTTATTTTTTATTATATTGCCGATCATCTTGTGCAGGGGCTCGTTTTTTACAGGAAGAGTTGATGTTTTTATTGGTACCAGTTTTGAGTACATATGTTTTTTTTGATCATTCAATATTACACTTTATAGGGAAGGGTGACCAAAAAATTGCTTGTTTTGGCACAGTTTTTATGTATTTATTTTTACAGTGTTCATCTGAGGGGTTAGGTCATGTGTTATTTTTATAGAGCAGATCGTTATGAATGCGGGAATACCAAATATGTATACTTTTTCTTATTAATTTAGGTTTTACACAATAATAGCATTTTTGAAACAAAAAAAATGATGTTTAAGTGTCTCCATATTCTAAATGCCATAGCTTTTTTATTTTTTGACCGATTGTCTTAGTTAGAATTTTTTGGAACCGTTTTTATTTAAAAAAAATTTACGAGGTGTTCATCTGAGGGAATAGGTCATGTGATATTTTGATGGATGCGGCAATACTTAGTATGTCTACTTTTTTTATTTATTTCACTTCAATACAATAATAGCATTTTTGAAACCAAAAAGAAATGATGTTTTAGTGTCTCTATAGTCTGAGAGCTAAAGTTTTTTCTTTTTTTAAACCAATTGTCTTAGGTAGTGTCTAATTTTTTGCGGGATGAGGTGATGGTTTTAGTGGTACCATTTTGGGGGCCATACACCTTTTTGATCGCTTGGTGTTGCACTTTTTGTCATGTAAGGTGACAAAAATTGCTTTTTTTGACACAGCTTTTATTTTTTTATGGTGTTTATCAGACGGGGTGGATCATGTGATATATTTATAGAGCCAGTCGTTATGGACGCGGCAATACCTATTATGTGTCATTTGTTTTTGCTTTTTTCTATTTTTCTATTATAAAATTTGGGGAAAGGGGCATTTTTTTTACTTGAAACGTTTTTATTTTATTTTATTAAAAACGCTTTTTTTTTGCTTTATTTCTGACCCACTTATGGACTTGAACTTTTGGGGGTCTGATCCCCTCTGCAATGTATTACAATGCATTGTCTGTTAGTGTATTACAGCTGCCCGCCCGATCACCATGATGTAACAGTACGTCCAAATGTGGGAAGTCACTTGCCGCCATGACGTACTATTACGTCATGTGTCGGGAAGGGGTTAAGGTGATGTCTTTGTAGTTACTTTGATGTTGATGATGTGCTTTACTATACACAATGTAATATACTCAAACAACACAGAAGAAAGCCACTTAGCTTAAGTGGCTTAAGAATACATTTTCTCCAGAGCCCTCTACATGTTGCCAGGAAGTCTAATGTTTTTGCTAAGTAAAAATAAACACATTAACCCCTTCTACCCGGGCCAGTTTTCGCCCTTCTGCCCAGGTCATTTTTTGCAAATCTGACATGTGTCACTTTAGGTTACTTTCACACTGCCGTTTCTGGGTCCGCTTGTGAGATCCGTTTCAAGGCTCTCACAAGCGGCCCATAACGGATCAGTTCAGCCCCAATGCATTCTGAATGGATAAGGATCTGGAGGCGGACACCAAAATGCTGCCTGCAGCATTTGGATGTCCGTCTGATGAAACTGAGCCAAACGGATCCGTCCTGACTTACAATGTAAGTCAATGGGGACGGATCCGTTTTTACTGACACAATATGATGAAATTGAAAACGGATCCGCCTCCTATTGACTTTCAATGTAAGTCAAAACGGATCCGTTTGCATAATCATGAACAAAAAAATGCAATGCAAACGGATCAGTTCTGAACGGATACAAGCGTTTACATTATAGGTGCGGATCCGTCTGTGCAGATACCAGACGGATCCACACCTAAACGCAGGTGTGAAAGTAGCCTTATGTGGTAATAACTTTGGAATACTTTTACTAATCCAAGCCATTCTTACATCTGTATTGTAATGCATTGCCTGTTAGTGTATGATACTAAGTAATACTCTAACAGGTTGCCTAGGAGACGAGCCTGGGGCTGGATCTCCTGGGCACTAGAGTTGAGCGAACACCTGGATGTTTGGGTTCGAAAAGTTCGGCCGAACTTCCCGGAAATGTTCGGGTTCGGGATCCGAACCGACCCGAACTTCGTCCCGAACCCGAACCCCATTGAAGTCAATGGGGACCCGAACTTTTCGGCACTAAAAAGGCTGTAAAACAGCCCAGGAAAGGGCTAGAGGGCTGCAAAAGGCAGCAAAATGTAGTTAAATCCCCTGCAAACAAATGTGGATAGGGAAATGAATTAAAATAGAAATAAAATAAATAAAAATTAACCAATATAAATTGGAGAGAGGTCCCATAGCAGAGAATCAGGCTTCATGTCACCCACCACTGAAACAGGCCACTGTCAGATATTTAGACCCCGGCACCCAGACAGAGGAGAGAGGTCCTATTGCAGAGAATCAGGCTTCATGTCATAGCAGAGAATCAGGCTTCATGTCATAGCAGAGAATCAGGCTTTATGTCACCCAACACTGGAACAGGCCACTGTCAGATATTTTTAGGTCCCGGCACCCAGACAGAGGAGAGAGGTCCCATAGCAGAGAATCAGGCTTCATGTCATAGCAGAGAATCAGGCTTCATGTCACCCACCACTGGAACAGGCCACTGTCAGATATTTTTAGGCCCCGGCACCCAGACAGAGGAGAGAGGTCCCATAGCAGAGAATCAGGCTTCATGTCATAGCAGAGAATCAGGCTTCACGTCAGCCAAAACTGGAACAGTCCATTGTCAGATATTTAGGCCCCGGCACCCAGACAGAGGAGAGAGGTCCCATAGCAGAGATTCAGGCTTCATGTCATAGCAGAGAATGATGCTTCATGTCACCCAACACTGGAACAGGCCACTGTCAGATATTTTTAGGCCCCGGCACCCAGACAGAGGAGAGAGATCCCATAGCAGAGAATCAGGCTTCATGTCATAGCAGAGAATCAGGCTTCATGTCACCCAACACTGGAACAGTCCACTGTCAGATATTTTTAGGCCCCGGCACCCAGACAGAGGAGAGAGGTCCCATAGCAGAGAATCAGGCTTCATGTCATAGCAGAGAATCAGGCTTCATGTCACCCAACACTGGAACAGGCCACTGTCAGATATTTTTAGGCCCCGGCACCCAGACAGAGGAGAGAGGTCCCATAGCAGAGAATCAGGCTTCATGTCATAGCAGAGAATCAGGCTTCATGTCACCCAACACTGGAACAGGCCACTGTCAGATATTTTTAGGCCCCGGCACCCAGACAGAGGAGAGGTTCATTCAACTTTGGGTTGCCCCGCAATATAATGGTAAAATGAAAATAAAAATAGGATTGAATGAGGAAGTGCCCTGGAGTACAATAATATATGGTTAAGGGGAGGTAGTTATAAATGTCTAATCTGCACAAGGGATGGACAGGTCCTGTGGGATCCATGCCTGGTTCATTTTTATGAACGTCAGCTTGTCCACATTGGCTGTAGACAGGCGGCTGCGTTTGTCTGTAATGACGCCCCCTGCCGTGCTGAATACACGTTCAGACAAAACGCTGGCCGCCGGGCAGGCCAGCACCTCCAAGGCATAAAAGGCTAGCTCTGGCCACGTGGACAATTTGGAGACCCAGAAGTTGAATGGGGCCGAACCATCAGTCAGTATGTGGAGGGGTGTGCACACGTACTGTTCCACCATGTTAGTGAAATGTTGCCTCCTGCTAACACGTTCCGTATCAGGTGGTGGTGCAGTTAGCTGTGGCGTGGTGACAAAACTTTTCCACATCTCTGCCATGCTAACCCTGCCCTCAGAGGAGCTGGCCGTGACACAGCTGCGTTGGCGACCTCTTGCTCCTCCTCTGCCTTTGCCTTGGGCTTCCACTTGTTCCCCTGTAACATTTGGGAATGCTCTCAGTAGTGCGTCTACCAATGTGTGCTTGTACTCGCGCATCTTCCTATCACGCTCCAGTGCAGGAAGCAAGGTGGGCACATTGTCTTTGTACCGGGGATCCAGCAGGGTGGCAACCCAGTAGTCCGCACACGTTAAAATGTGGGCAACTCTGCTGTCGTTGCGCAGGCACTGCAGCATGTAGTCTCTCATGTGTGCCAGGCTGCCCAGAGGTAAGGACAAGCTGTCCTCTGTGGGAGGCGTATCGTCATCGTCCTGCGTTTCCCCCCAGCCACGCACCAGTGATGGGCCCGAGCTGCGTTGGGTGCAACCCCGCTGTGAACATGCTTCATCCTCATCCTCCTCCACCTCCTCCTCATCCTCGTCCTCCTCGTCCTCCAGTAGTGGGCCCTGGCTGGCCACATTTGTACCTGGCCTCTGCTGTTGCAAAAAACCTCCCTCTGAGTCACTTCGAAGAGACTGGCCTGAAAGTGCTAAAAATGACCCCTCTTCTTCCTCCTCCTCCTCCTGGGCCACCTCCTCTTCCATCATCGCCCTAAGTGTTTTCTCAAGGAGACATATAAGTGGTATTGTAACGCTGATAACGGCGTCATCGCCACTGGCCATGTTGGTGGAGTACTCGAAACAGCACAACAGGGCACACAGGTCTCGCATGGAGGCCCAGTCATTGGTGGTGAAGTGGTGCTGTTCCGCAGTGCGACTGACCCTTGCGTGCTGCAGCTGAAACTCCACTATGGCCTGCTGCTGCTCGCACAGTCTGTCCAGCATGTGCAAGGTGGAGTTCCACCTGGTGGGCACGTCGCATATGAGGCGGTGAGCGGGAAGTCCGAAGTTACGCTGTAGCGCAGACAGGCAAGCAGCGGCAGGATGTGAATGCCGGAAGCGCGAACAGACAGCCCGCACTTTATGCAGCAGCTCTGACATGTCGGGGTAGTTGTGAATGAACTTCTGCACCACCAAATTCAGCACATGCGCCAGGCAAGGGATGTGCGTCAAACCGGCTAGTCCCAGAGCTGCAACGAGATTTCGCCCATTATCGCACACCACCAGGCCAGGCTTGAGGCTCACCGGCAGCAACCACTCGTCGGTCTGTTGTTCTATACCCCGCCACAACTCCTGTGCGGTGTGGGGCCTGTCCCCCAAACATATGAGTTTCAGAATGGCCTGCTGACGTTTACCCCGGGCTGTGCTGAAGTTGGTGGTGAAGGTGTGTGGCTGACTGGATGAGCAGGTGGAAGAAGAGGAGGAGGAAGCCGAGTAGGAGGCAACAGGAGGCAAAGAATGTTGGCCTGCGATCCTTGGCGGCGGAAGGACGTGCGCCAAACAGCTCTCCGCCTGGGGCCGTGCTTACTGGTCCACGTATCTGTGGTTAGGTGGACCTTGCCAGAGATGGCGTTGCGCAGTGCACACTTGATTTTATCGGATACTTGGTTGTGCAGGGAAGGCACGGCTCTCTTGGAGAAGTAGTGGCGGCTGGGAACAACATACTGTGGGACAGCAAGCGACATGAGCTGTTTGAAGCTGTCTGTGTCCATCAGCCTGAATGACAGCATTTCATAGGCCAGTAGTTTAGAAATGCTGGCATTCAGGGCCAGGGATCGTGGGTGGCTAGGTGGGAATTTATGCTTTCTCTCAAATGTTTGTGAGATGGAGAGCTGAACGCTGCCGTGTGACATGGTTGAGATGCTTGGTGACTGAGGTGGTGGTGTTGGTGGTACATCCTCTGTTTGCTGGGCAGTAGGTGCCAACATTCCTTCAGAGGCAGAGGAAAAGGCCGAGGCAGCGGCAGCAGCAGAAGAGGTAGCAGGGGGAGCATGAGTGAGTTCCTTGTTTTTAAGGTGTTTACTCCACTGCAGTTCATGCTTTGCATGCAGGTGCCTGGTCATGCAGGTTGTGCTAAGGTTCAGAACGTTAATGCCTTGCTTCACCTCTGATGGCACAGCGTGCAAACCATTCGGGTCTTGTCGTCAGCACATTGTTTGAAGAACTGCCACGCCAGGGAACTCCTTGAAGCTGCCTCTGGGGTGCTCGGTCCCAGAAGGCGGTGGCCAGTAGCAGATGGATTCTCTTGGCGGCGGGTGTTCTGCTTTTGCCCACTGCTCGCTCTTTTGCTACGCTGTTGGCCCGGTCTCACCACTGCCTCTTCCTCCGAATTCTGAAAGTCAGTGGCACGACCTTCATTCCATGTGGGGTCTAGGACCTCATCGTCCCCTGCATCGTCTTCCACCCAGTCTTCCTCCCTGACCTCCTGTTCAGTCTGCACACTGCAGAAAGACGCAGCAGTTGGCACCTGTGTTTCGTCATCATCAGAGACGTGCTGAGGTGGTATTCCCATGTCCTCATCATTAGGAAACATACAGTCATGTGAAAAAATTAGGACACCCTTTGAAAGCATGTGGTTTTTTGTAACATTTTTAATAAATGGTTATTTCATCTCCGTTTCAACAATACAGAGAGATTAAAGTAATCCGACTAAACAAAGAAAACTGAAGAAAAGTCTTTTCAAGATCTTCTGTAAATGTCATTCTACAAAAATGCCTATTCTAACTGAGGAAAAAGATAGGACACCCTTGCCCCTAATAGCGAGTGTTACCTCCTTTGGCTGAAATAACTGCAGTGAGACGGTTCTTGTAGCCATCTACCAGTCTTCGACATCGGTCTGAGGAAATTTTACCCCACTCCTCAATGCAGAACTTTTTCAGCTGTGAGATGTTTGAGGGGTTTCTTGCACGTACAGCCCTTTTCAAGTCACCCCACAGCATCTCAATGGGATTCAAATCTGGACTTTGACTTGGCCATTCCAGGACTCTCCATTTCTTCTTTTTCAGCCAATCTTTGGTTGATTTACTAGTATGTTTTGGGTCATTGTCATGTTGCATGGTCCAGTTCCGCTTCAGCTTTAATTTTCTAACTGATGGTCTCACATGTTCTTCAAGCACCTTCTGATACACAGTAGAATTCATCGTGGATTCTATGATGGTGAGCTGACCAGGTCCTGCTGCAGCAAAGCAGCCCCAAACCATGACACTTCCACCTCCATGCTTCACAGTTGGTATGAGGTTCTTTTCTTGGAATGCTGTGTTTGGTTTACGCCAAACATGTCCTCTGCTGTTGTGTCCAAATAATTCAATTTTGGACTCATCTGTCCAAAGAACATTATTCCAGAAGTCCTGGTCTTTGTCAACTTTATCTCTGGCAAATGTCAGTCTGGCCTCGATGTTTCTCTTGGAAAGCAAAGGTTTCCTCCTTGCACACCTCCCATGCAAGTTAAACTTGTACAGTCTCTTTCTGATTGTAGAGGCATGTACTTCTACATCAACAGTAGCCAGAGCCTGCTGTAGTTCTCGAGATGACACTTTAGGGTTTTTGGAGACCTCTTTTAGCATCTTGCGGTCTGCTCTTGGGGTGAACTTGCTGGGGCGACCAGTCCTGGGCATGTTGGCAGTTGTTTTGAAAGCCCTCCACTTGTAGACTATCTTCCGGACAGTGGAATGGCTGATTTCAAAATCTTTTGAGATCTTTTTAAATCCCTTCCCAGACTCATAGGCTGCTACAATCTTTTTTCTGAAGTCCTCTGACAGCTCTTTTGCTCTCACCATGGTGCTCACTCTCACTTCAATAGTCAGGAGCACATCAAACTAAATGTCTGAGGTTTAAATAGGGCAAGCCTCATTCAACATGCAGAGTAACGATCTACTAATTATGTGCACCTGGTGTGATATACCTGTGTGAGATCTGAGCCAATTTAAGAGGGAATACATGTGAGGGTGTCCTATCTTTTTCCTCAGTTAGAATAGGCATTTTTGTAGAATGACATTTACAGAAGATCTTGAAAAGACTTTTCTTCAGTTTTCTTTGTTTAGTTGGATTACTTTAATCTCTCTGTATTGTTGAAACGGAGATGAAATAACCTTTTATTAAAAATGTTACAAAAAACCACATGCTTTCAAAGGGTGTCCTAATTTTTTCACATGACTGTAAGTGGTTGTGCGTTAGTGCATTCTATCTCTTCCACCCCTGGGGAAGGGCTAGGTGAATGCCCTTGGGAAACCCTGCCAGCAGAGTCTTCAAACAGCATAAGAGACTGCTGCATAACTTGAGGCTCAGACAGTTTCCCTGATATGCATGGGGGTGATGTGACAGACTGATGGGCTTGGTTTTCATGCGCCATCTGTGCGCTTTCTGCAGAAGACTAGGTGGGAGATAATGTGAACGTGCTGGATCCACTGTCGGCCACCCAATTGACTAATGCCTGTACCTGCTCAGGCCTTACCATCCTTAGAACAGCATTGCCCCCCCCAAATATCGCTGTAAATTCTGGCGGCTACTGGGACCTGAGGTAGTTGGTTCACTAGGACGTGTGGCTGTGGCAGAACGGCCACGTCCTCTCCCAGCACCAGAGGGTCCACTAACACCACCACAACCATCTCCGCGTCTGCGTCCCTTACTAGATGTTTTCATCATTGTTACCGTTCACCACAATAAGAAAAAAATTATTTGGCCCAATGTATTGAATTCAAATTCAGGCCTTTTTTTACAGGCACCTAACACTATCTGGCTATCTATTTAGGTACCGTATTACACTAATACAGGCACAGCAGTAACGACAGATTTAGCTGAATATAAATTGTAGGCCTAGTATTTAGGCGCTGGATGACAGGTATCCCTTTTACGGACAGAATTAGACTTGGAAATGCACAGTAGCGTGTAAAGTTGTTGAGGATGACCCTATCCGCACGTTCAATCTAATATACCCTTTTATGGATAGATTTAACCTTGGCCTGATAGAGCAGAAACCACTAATTTAGGGAATTGCTAAGTTGGGAATTGTATTTCAACCCAGAACAAAAACTGTGCTTTGGCAGACACTAAATAGATTGACCAGCCACAGCAGTAACAACAGATTTAGCTGAATATAAATTGTAGGCCTAGTATTTAGGCGCTGGATGACAGGTATCCCTTTTACGGACAGAATTAGACTTGGAAATGCACGGTAGCGTGTGAAGTTATTGAGGATGACCCTATCCGCACCTTCAATCTAATATACCCTTTTATGGATAGATTTAACCTTGGCCTGATAGAGCAGAAACCACTAATTTAGGGAATTGCTAAGTTGGGAATTGTATTTCAACCCAGAACAAAAACTGTGCTTTGGCAGACACTAAATAGATTGACCAGCCACAGCAGTAACAACAGATTTAGCTGAATATAAATTGTAGGCCTAGTATTTAGGCGCTGGATGACAGGTATCCCTTTTACGGACAGAATTAGACTTGGAAATGCACGGTAGCGTCTGAAGTTATTGAGGATGACCCGATCCGCACCTTCAATCTAATATACCCTTTTATGGATAGATTTAACCTTGGCCTGATAGAGCAGAAACCACAAATTTAGGGAATTGCTAAGTTGGGAATTGTATTTCAACCCAGAACAAAAACTGTGCTTTGGCAGACACTAAATAGATTGACCAGCCACAGCAGTAACAACAGATTTAGCTAAATATAAATTGTAGGCCCAGTATTTAGGCGCTGGATGACAGGTTTCCTTTTTACGGACAGAATTAGACTTGGAAATGCACGGTAGCGTCTGAAGTTATTGAGGATGACCCTATCCGCACCTTCAATCTAATATACCCTTTTATGGATCAATTTAAACTTGGCCTGATACAGCAGAAATAATAATCTATTTAGGGGATTGCTAAATTGGGAATTGTATTCAACCCAGAACAAAAACTGTGCTTTGGCGGACACTAAATAAATTGACCAGCCTCAGCAATAAACACAGATTGAGCTGAATATAAATTTTAGGCCTATTATTTAGGCGCTGGGTGACAGGTATACGTTTATGGTCAGAATTATTTAAACTTGGAAATGCACGGTAGCGTGTGAAGTTATTGAGGATGACACTATCCGCACCTTCAATCTAATATACCCTTTTATGGATCAATTTAAACTTGGCCTGATACAGCAGAAAAAAAATATTTAGGGGATTGCTAAGTTGGGAATTGTATTTAACCCAGAACAAAAACTGTGCTTCGGCAGACAGCAGACAGTATTACAATTGGCTAGCCACAGCTAAAACACCAGATTTAGGGTACTACTATTTTGGCAATTGTATTTTACCCCTCAATAAAATAGCAAGCACAGCCAAGCCCCTGATGTAGAATATAGCAAAAAAAACAACAACACACTATTGATGGTTAAAAATGGACTTGGTGGCAGCTTGTGCTGGCGCACCACAAGACACAAAATGGCCGCCGATCACCCCAGAACAAAAGTGACTGAAAAACTCTCTGGGCAGCCTTAAAACAGTGAGCAATTGAATAGCAGAGGTTGTATGATACACAGCTGTATATCAATCACTTCAGTAAATAAATCCCTGCCTAATCTCGCCCTAACAGCAGCAGCTGCATCCTCTCCCTACACTGATCAGAGCAGAGTGACATGCAGCGCTACGTGACTCCAGCTTAAATAGAGGCTGGGTGACATGCTGCACTGGCCAATCACAGCCATGCCAATAGTAGGCATGGCTGTGATGGCCTCTTGGGGCAAGTAGTATGACGCTTGTTGATTGGCTGCTTTGCAGCCTTTCAAAAAGCGCCAAGAAAGCGCCGAACACCGAACCCGAACCCAGACTTTTATGAAAATGTTCGGGTTCGGGTCTGTGTCACGGACACCCCAAAGTTCGGTACGAACCCGAACTATACAGTTCGGGTTCGCTCATCCCTACTGGGCACCAATAGAAGGCAGGTCCCGATGCCGTAGAAGGCATTGGGAAGCCTCTGCACGGCATCAGGCTGCCTTGTCATGCATCGGGTCCCCGCCAAAGATGCGCGGGGACTCGATGCGCTCCTTCACCCGCCGCAAATCACTACTATGTCGCTGTAAACAGCGATGCCGACGTACACAGCAGGGGCCCGGCTACAAGGGACTGCCGGACCCCTGCAGTGATCTGGCATGCACCGCTCAGGTTCCCGTCCGATCACCATGACGTACTATTACGTCAAAATGCGGGACGTCACTGACTTCCATGACAAGTAATAGTACGTCATATATCGGGAAGGGGTTAAGGAAAGATGAGCATACAGTTAGGTCCATATATATTTGGACAGAGACAACATTTTTCTAATTTTTGTTCTGTACATTACCACGATGGATTTTGAACAAAACAATTCAGATGCAGTGGAAGTTCAGACTTTCAGCTTTAATTCAGTGGGTTGAACAAAATAATTGCAAAATCCTGTGAACTAAAGCATTTTTTTTAACTCAGTCCCTTCATTTCAGGGGCCTCAAAAGTAATTGGACAAATTAAATCATTGTAAATAAAATGTTAATTTCTAATACTTGGTTGAAAACCCTTTGTTGGCAATAGCTGCCTGAAGTCTTGAACTCACGGACATCACCAGACGCTGCGTTTTCTCCTTTTTAATGCTCTACCAGGCTTTACTGCAGCGGTTTTCAGTTGCTGTTGTTTGTTGGCCTTTCTGTCTGAAGTTTAGTCTTTATCAGGTGAAATGCTCTATTGGGTTCAGATCAGGTGACTGACTTGGCTATTCAAGAATATTCCACTTTTTTGCTTTAATAAACTCCTGGGTTGCTTTGGCTTTATGTTTTGGGTCATTGTCCATGTATTATGAAATGCAGACCAATCAGTTTGGCTGGATTTGAGTACACAGTATGTCTCTAAAAAACCCCAGAATTCATCCAACTACTTCTGTCCTGTGTCACATCATCAATAAACACTAGGGACCCAGTGCCACTGGCAGCCATGCATGCCCAAGCCATCACACTGCCTCTGCTGTGTTTTACTGTACCATGCCTTCGCCATACTTTTTTCTTTCCATCATTCTGGTAGAGGTTGATCTTGGTTTCATCTGTCCAAAGAATGTTCTTCCAGAAGTGTGCTGGTTTTTTATGTTTTTTTTTTGTTGTTGCAAAGTCCAATTTAGCCTTCTTATTCTTGAGGCTTATGAGTGGCTTGCACTATGCAGTGAACCCTTTGTATTTACTTTCATGCAGTCTTCTCTTTATGGTAGATTTGGATATTGATATAATTTAAGAAATAGTAGGGCACACCTGCAATCAGCTGCACATAGAGAGTTTTTTATGCAAACAGTGTATTTTATTTAAACTAAATTGTGTATAGTATTACATAAAATCGTTATTAAACATATATATTTAGCATGCTATATAGTACTATAAAATAAAATAATACATATAAAATCAATGAGATCAATGAATGAAATAAAATTATAGATGAATAAGTCCTGGTGAGTTCCTCAATTTAATTGTAGCTTTCTATAACTCTGTATAGATATATTGTATTACCGTATTCATCCAGCAGATGGCCCAGATACAAATTTATACATAGCTATCCAGGTGTATTTCATTCTGATTAAATTGTGCTATACTGAAGTCATGTAATGGAATCCCTGGGAACTCACAGTGCTGTGTACCAGACATCTATATCTCCTATATATATATATATATATATATATATATATATATATATATATATACTTAAATTATAGTTAAATTATAACAATATCCAAATATAATATTAAAATGTTACATTGTTAAAACAACTATATGAAAAAAATTGTATGAATTTTTTTTTCAAAGAAAGTATAAAATGTGATACAATTGAAATCCTATATAAAAATATCACAAATAAAATCCTATATAAAAATATCACAATATATCCCTATCACTGTGCATAATTTAGTTTTAATCGCATCATAAATATACTCATTAATAATGTCTCTCTCGTCTTCATTTTTATTCTAAAATACAAACACATTCGACACTTGCGATAATGTTGCGTTTTTTCTGTATAAGAACGGTATTGTTGCGGTTTTTATCGTTTCCATGTGGTTTTAAATCTTTTTTCTTTTCAAATTAAATGAGATCTATGTGTTATATTGACTCTCAGTCGTAGTTGGCATTATTTTTATGGAGAAAAAGTGTACCTGCATTTCTCATATTTTTTTATTTTTTTATTTCATTTTGTCTAATATCTTAGACAATTCTTCTGATTCATATATTGTAAAATAGAGCACGATACATCATGGGATAGATAAGACTATCTTATCTATCCCATGATGTATCGTGCTCTATTTTACAATATATGAATCAGAAGAATTGTCTAAGATATTAGACAAAATGAAATTAAAATAAAAAATAAAAAAAAACTAATGAGAAATGCAGGTACACTTTTTCTCCATAAAAATAATGCCAACTACGACTGAGAGTCAATATAACACATAGATCTCATTCAATTTGAAAAGAAAAAAAGAAAAAAGATTTAAAACCACATGGAAACGATAAAAACCGCAACAATACCATTCGTATGAACGTTAGTTAGTGAAAACATCTCAGGGCTCCAGATGGCGACCAAATTTGCAGATGGCGAAAATACTTTTTAGTCTTGTCGCCATTTGCGACTGTACCGCCGCGCTCCTGCGCAGCCTAAGTTCTCTTCAGTAGCACAGTGGAGAAGGAAGGAGTCCCTCCCTCTCCACTGTGACGCGGCCGCCACTACCACAAATGGGCAGATAGCAGGGGAGGAGGAGGGGAGGAGCTGTCGCCACTGCGCCACCGATGAATGTAAAACATAAGTATAGGCAGCGGTATCACAGACCCAGCACCCGGGCATGCGATACGTGGCAAATAAAGCCTCAGGTGCCACAGATCGCATGCCCTGTTATTGAGGCCGGGTGCTGGGTCTGTGATACCGCTGCAGACAATTGTATGAAGGAGTTAAAGAGGACCTTTCATGGGTCCAAAGAATATGAACTTAGTAGCAGGCTGCATAGAGCGGCGCCCAGGGATCTAAGTGCACTTACTATTATTCCTGGGCGCCGCTCCGTTCGCCCGCTGTGGCCCCGGGTATTTTCAACATTCAGAGCAAGGAGGAGGAGACGCCAGTGTCTCTCCTTCTCCCAGACAGCAGCGCTGTCCAATCGCAGCTCAGAGCCAGGGAGGTTTTTTTTCTCCCTGGCTCTGAGCTCTGAGCTGCGATTGGACAGCTCTGTTGTCAGGGAGAAAGAGAGACACTGGCGTCTCCTCCTCCTTGCTCTGAATGTTGAAAATACCGGGGGCCACAGCAAGCGAACAGAGCGGTGCCCAGGAATAATAGTAAGTGCACTTAGATCCCTGGGCGCCGCTCTATGCAGCCTGCTACTAAGTTCATATTCTTTGGACCTATGAAAGGTCCTCTTTAATTTCATTCATTGGTGGCGCAGTGCGCCCCCCCAAAGCCTTCCCCCCCCCCATTATCACTTGCCACAAGTCGTTCCCCCCCATTGTTATATGGTGGCCACAGGGTCCCATCCCCTCCAGTGGTGGCAGTGGCAGATTACACTGCTGGGGCTCAGATCATTACCATGGCAGCCAGGACACTACTGAAGCCCTGGCTGCCATGTTCAGCTCCCTGCTGCTGTGTGTACCATGCACAGGGCATCAGGGAGAGTGTGAGCTCCTATTCACCCTGATAGAGCTCTATCAGGGTGAATAGGACAAGGGATGAAAAGATCCAGGTTCTAGTCCCTAAGGGAAGAAATGGTTATTAAATAAAAAGTTTAAAAAAACACCAAAATACTAAAAGTTTAAATGGCCCCCTTCTCAGTTTTACATAAAAAATTTACAAACAATAAAGAATAAGCATATTACATATCGCTACGTCCCAAAAAGTGTGAGCTATTAAAATATAAAAAAATATTTCCGCTCGGTGAAGGCCATAACAGAAAAAAAAAACTCTATACCACGCAATTCGCCATTTTTAGTCACCTTGTCCCCCAGAAGATGTCCCTGGATGTGAGAGGCATGTGGTGCTGTATTCTCCTATATGTAGTGCTGGCTCACTACTGTCACCTGCGTCTCATCTTCTCAAAGTCCTTATTTTTTTATTATATGCATTTTGAATTTGGCGACTAAAAAATTTACTTTGGCTCCTAAATTTTTTAGTTTAGGAGCCAATGGCTCCTGGTCATTTTTTTTTGTCTGGAGCACTGCATCTGTTACTGATCGGAAGATGCGCGACTACAAGCGCACGCTGATGATAGCATTCCAACTTGACAGCGGGGGCACAGTGGAAGCACAAGGCGAAGGCAGAGGAGGAGGAAGAGGTCGCCAACGCAGCTGGGGCACCACCAGCACCTGAGAAGGCAGGGTTAGCATGGCCAAAATGTGGAAAAGCTTTGTCAGCCTTGGAGGTGCTGACCTGCCCTGCAGCCAGTGTATAGTGTGAACGTGTGTTTAGTACGGCAGAGAGCATTATCACAGGCCGCAGCCAATGTGGACAAGCTTACGTTTATTAAAATGAACCAGGCATAGATCCCACGGGACTTGTCCGTACCTTGTGCAGAATAGACATTTATACCAGCCTCAACCATCCATTCTTGTACTCAAGTGCACTTATTCTTTGTTTTATTTTGTTATATGTCCCATTTTGGGGGATACCCCAATTTAAAAATAAAAAATAACACAAATCAGTGTTGGCTACCTATTCCTCCTTCACCGCCGCTTCCACCTACACCGCCACGTCAACCTACACCGCCACATCCACCCATCCACCGCCTCCTCAACCTCCTACTCCTAGATCCAGATTGTTATTTTTATTTTTTCTGTATTTTATGTTATTTTAATCTACTATCGCCTGTACTTGTTCTGGCCTCACCATTCGTAGAGCGGCATTCGGCCCTACCAAATAACGCTGAAGGTTCTGTCGCCTACTCGCACCTGAGGAAGGGGTTTCACTTGTGCGTGTAGCTGGCACAGATCGACCACGTCCTCTACCTGCAACAGGAGAGCCCCACCAACACCAGCAGCACCATGACCAGGGCCATGTCCCTTATTTGACGCTCTCCTCATTCTTTGCGTTCACCCACCAAACTAACAGATGGTTTATGTCAGGCGACAATGTAACCGCCAATAGTCAACAATTAAGTTTACCGACAGTAAGGCTGTGCCGGTGTCATAAATATCACACAACAGTGTGACAGGCGAATTTAATACAATTACTTCACGGTCAGGAATTTGTCCCCCTGGAATCTAACAGATTTAATGAATAGATTTTCCCTGGCAGATATTCAGCACAGGGGTACTTCACAGAAAAAAAAGGGAATATGTCCCTCCCCTGGGGCCCTGAAGTCACAGACGGATTACCTATATTATTTTCCCTTCCCCTGGCACATATGCAGTGCAGGTGTCCTTAAAAAATGCCTAGATGTCGCCCACTGAGCTACCAGAACAGGATTAAAGTAATGTCCCTGGCACAATTGCCGTTGCAGGTGCACTGCACTTGCAAAAATGGTCGCCGACGCCCACCTAAAAAACAGATTGATTAAAGCTTATTTCTCTGTGGCATTGGGCTCAGGGGTACAAAAATGCAGCATAGCGCCCACAAAAATAATCGCTGTAGTTTGCAGATTTAACACCAAGAACACCAGAATTGTTTCCTAATCTCTCCCTCACAGCAGCAGCATCCTCTCCCTACACTAGTAAGAGCTGATGTGACATGCGGCGCTATGTGACTCCAGCTTATATAGAGGCTGGGTCACATATTGCACTGGCCAATCACAGCCATGCCATTAGCAGGCATGGCTGTGATGGCTTCTAAGGGCACACGAGTAAGACGCTTGTTGATTGGCTGCCCCTGTAGCTTTTCAACAAGCACCATTAAATCGCCGAACTCGAACCCGAACTTTTACTGAAATGTTCGGGTTCGGGTCCAGGGTCAAAAAATCTTAAAGTTCGGTACGAACCCGAACTTTACAGTTCGGGTTCGCTCAACGCTAATCAGGATGTCTTCAGTTCAGTCTTTTTGACTTTTCAGGACGGAGATAATACCGCAGCATGCTGCGGTTTTATCTCCGTCCAAAATTCCGGAACACTTGCCTGGAATGCCAGATGCGGCAAATGCATTAATGCCAGAGTGTTCTGGCAAAACGGATCCGGCATTGCGGTCTGCGCATGCTCAGACCGAAAAAAAAAATGTCGGATCCGTTTTTCCGGATGACACCAGAGAGACGGATCCGGCATTTCAATGCATTTGTCATACGGATCAGGATCCTGATCCGTCTGACAAATGTCATCAGTTTGCGTCCATATTGCCGGATCCGGCGGGCAGTTCCAGCGACGGAACTGCCTGCCGGAATCCTCTGCCGCAAGTGTGAAAGTACCCTAAGCTCAAGTAGCGCGGACTATTCACCTTTAAAAATCAGAATTCCTGCACACTGCTTAAAAACAGAATCTTCGCTTGCTTATATGAACAAATAGAAAGAAGCAAAGCTACTATCTATATCTTACCGTAGCAATAGCAATATGCAAATGTGATATTTGCCATGGGATGCAACTATGGCTCTATGTGCAATAGATACTAATCACATATGTATTAGATGGCTGCTGTATGAATTTCTGTTGCTCAATAAATGCTCAGTAGATCTAGTGCACACACAACCTATAGCGCGATATTGCCCCTGATTGTGCTAATTTTCATTTATTTTTTTGCTTTTGTTTTTGATTTTGATTGTTCTTTCATTTTGTATTTTTATTTTTATGTTTTTTTTATATATTTTCTCTGACGAAATTTTATGCAGATTGTTAATGGAATTGTGACATAATAAATGTCTATATAAAGAGATACCCTTATTGGTTGGTTTCAAATGCAGAGCGTTTGCCCCAGTTATATATACGGTAGCTAATTGCCATATTGGAAGTGGCGAGTAGTGATGGACGAACATCAGCCAGGACGGTTCGCGAACGCGAGCTCGCGATCAAATGTTCGCGAACCGCTCGTTCGCGGCGGCCCCCATTGACTTTAATGGCAGGGGAACCTGAAAAACCTTCAGGTCATATTTGTAGCCACCAAATACTTACTAGAAGTGCACAAATAGTCCCACAACATGGACAGTGACATACCATAGGGGGATCATTGGCAAAAATTCCCACAAAAATATGCATTTTAATCAGGGGCCATTTTTATGCGTCTTAAGGGAAAATCTCTAAAAAATGTGCCCTGCTGGAGCCTAGAAAAAAATTATTTTAGGCCACGGGAGTACAGGCCCCAAAAATTAGGCATTCACCTGACAGAAAAGAACTTGTGATTATGTGGCTGGAGGTACATTAGGCGGTCACTGGCTAAAAATTTTACTGTAGGCCACTGGATTACAGGCCCCAAAAATTAGGCATTCACCTGACAGAAAATGCCTTTTAGGCCGCTGTATATACATAAGACAGGGAACATTCTTTGTTCTGGGTGGTGGCATGAGAAAATTCAATTACACGTGGTCGTCACAGATGTTGAATTCCTCCGAGATCCATGCCTCATTAGTTTTTAGAAATGTGAGGTAGTCCACACTGTCGTGAGCTAGGCGAGTGCACTTATTGGTCACGATCCCCCCTGCTGCCATGAACATCCTTTCGGACAGGACACTCGACGAGGGGCAAGCCAAGAGTTCCATGACAAATTGTGCCAGCTCTGGCCACAGGTCAAGCCTGCACACTCAGTAGTCCAGGGGTTCCTCGCTTCTCAGAGCGTCCACATCGGACGTTAACCCAATGTATTCGAACACCTGTTGGTCTAGGCGTTCCCTGAGGCTGGATCTGGAGGGCGGCTCTCAATGGGTTGGTTGCAAGAATGAACTCATATCACAAGTGACCAACACATCTTCAAACCGCCCTATTCTTCAGGCACGGTAGGATTGGTACCCACACCTGTTTCGCTGTGGGTGGAAATTCCTCTGCAAGCACCCGCAACAGCAGAATTCAGCATCTCTCACAGCAAGGCCTGGAAATGTTGCATTCTGCCAGCCCTCTGTGATGCTGGTAACATGTCAGCCATTTTGTACTTGTACCAGGGGTCTAAGTACGTTGCCACCCAGTACTGGTCCTTGCCCTTTATCCTTTTTATACGGGGGTCCCTCTTCAAACACTGGAGCATGAAAGCACCCATTTGCACTAAATTGGAAGCGGTGGAGCACCCTGGCTCCTGCTCATCGCCCAGGAGAATGTCGTCCTCGGACTCCTCCCCCCAGCCACAGAAAACACCAGGGATCCCCGAAAAGTTTAAAGTCCCCCTCAAAGCCTGCTCTTCTTGCTCCTCCTCCTCCTCCCCCCAGCCACCATCCTCCTCTGACTCCTCTTCAGACTCCCACTGACTTGTCTCAGATGGAGTAGCCCCCCTGGGAATTCATTCAGCATTGTGACTTCTTCATCTTATCAATGACACGACGCAATGCACGCTCCATAAAGAAGGCATAAGGTACTATGTCACTGATGGCGCCCTGGCTGCGACTGACCAGTTTGGTGATCTCATCAAATGGCTGCAGAAGTCTGCATTCATCGTGCATGAGCAGCCACTGGTGCAGTGGAAAAAAAACAAGCTCCCCAGAACCTGTCCTGCCGCAGAGTTTGTACAGGTAGTCGTTAACTGCACGTTGCTGCTGGAGCAGCCTATCAAGCATATACAAGGTGGAGTTCCAGCGCGTCGGGCTGTCACAAATCAGATGTCTGACTGGCAAGTGGTGTCTCCCCTGAATGTCAGCAAGGCGAGCCTTGGCCGTGTAAGATCTTCTAAAATGGCAGTTTTCCTAGCCTGCAGCAAGACATCCTGGACCCAGGGGTATTTGGCAACGAATTTCTGCACGACTAAGTTCAGGACATGTGCCATACACAGCACGTGTGTCATTTTGCCCTGTTTCAGCGAGCTCAGCAGATTGGCACTATTGTCGCACACCACTTTACCAACTGTCAAATTGAGCGGGGTTGGCCACTGATCAGCCTGTAACCACAGTGCTTAAAGCAGTGCAGGGCATGCAATCCTTGGCGGTAACACCAAATCCACACGGGAGCAACGGGTTACATGCTGGACGGCTGTCAGAAGTTTCACCCAGTGGGCAGTAAAAGTTACGTACCTTCCGTGCCCGTGTTTTCTAGACAATGTGTTTGTGGTCAGATGTATCTTGGCACCAACACTGTGTGCCAGAGATATATTCATTTGCCGCTGAACGCCATATAGCTCTGGGATGCCATTCTGGGAGAAATATTTCCTTCCGGGGACCTTCCATTGCAGTGTGCCAATGGCCACACATTTTCTAAAGGCCTCCGAGTCCACCAGTATATATGGCAGTAGTTGGCGGGCTAGCAGTTCCAACAAGCCAGCGGTCAGCCGTTGGACAAGAGGGTTATCTGGCGTCATCAACTTTTTAAGCTCGAACATTTGGCCACGGAAGCTTGACTTCTGCCAGATGAGCGCGACGATGGCACAATGGAGTGGAGGACAAATGTGAGGAGAGAGGAGAAGTAGAAGAGGTAGGACGTGGAGCGCCAGGAGTGTGGCTTTGTGGGTTATAATGGCGTTGCTCCCACTGGGCTCGTGATGGGAGGCCAGGTGCCTTCTTAAGGCGGTCATCCATAGGTGAGTGTTGGGATTACCGTGACTTATGCGTTGACAGTACAGGCTGCAGATGGCAACACTATTGTCAGCAGCTGACATGTTTAAAAAAGCCCACACTGCGGAGCCATGTGCAGGCGTCATGGGAGCGCTAGAAGTGACCGTGCATGGTGGATGGATCACTCCAGATACATTTGCAGTCTGCTTTTTGCCTTCTGTGCCATGCGAGCTCTTCCTGCTTCTCCTCCCTCTCTGCTTCTCCGTCTCTCCCTCTGAATGCCCCTCCTCTTCCATCGACACGTCATCATCATCACCTTCACCACCACTGACATTTGAGATCTCAGAGTACGCAGCAACAGCGGGGACTTCCCTCCGTAGGATGATCTGGGTACTGTCGTCAGACCGCTGGTTGGCGGCCGTTGCTACCTCCTCTTCCTCATCCAATGTCAAGAAGGGCTGCACATCGTTAAGGTCTGGGAATGGATGGCAAAATAATTCCTCTGACTCGAGTGGAGGGGCAATGGTGGTGGTGGTCGTGGTGTGTTTGGGGGTGAACACAGCAGAGAGTAAAGAGGGTGCAGATACAGAGGATGAGGAGGGTGCAGAAGTGGAAGGGTGAGTGAGCCACTCAACCAACTCTGGTGCACCTTTTGAAGTAATTGCAGTGCCTTTTCCAACTTCCCACTTAGGCTCCTGCCTGGTGCACCTGCCCGACCCCTACCACCCCTGCCTGTCATTTTCAAAATGACCCTGTTCCTAAGTCCCTAGAGAAAAGCAGTATTTGTGGAAGCAGGTATATCGCAGCACTCAATCAGTATTTTGTGGAAGCAGGTATATCAAACCCCTTAATCAGTATTTTGTGGAAGCAGGTATATCGCAGCCCTCAATTATTATTTTTTGGAAGCAGGTATATCGCAGGGCTCAATCAATATTTGGTGGAAACAAGTATATCAAACCCCTTAATCAGTATTTTGTAGAAGCAGGTATATTGCAGCCCTCAATCAGTATTTTGTGGAAGCAGGTATATCAAACCCCTTAATCAGTATTTTGTGGAAGCAGGTATATCGCAGCCCTCAATTAGTATTTTGTGGAAGCAGGTATATCGCAGCCTTCAATCAGTATTTTGTGGAAGCAGGTATATCAAACCCCTTAATCAGTATTTTGTGGAAGCATAAATATCACACCCCTCAATTATTTTTTTTGCCACAACAGTTATATCACACCACCCTGTTTATTTGGGGCAACAGGTATATCGCACCACTCAATCAGTATTTCGTGGAAGAAGGTATATCACACCCCTCAATCAGTTTTTTTGGGGCAACAGGTATATTACACCTGTTGCAAATAGTTGTTCCAATAGGGCTTGTCCCTCTATATAGCTGCGGTATCGCAGCAAAACCGCACACAACTGCTGCACAATACAAATGCACTATATACTTTCTATGTTAGAAAGTATATTATAGGTATATCACACCCCTCAATCAGTTTTTTTGGGGGCAAGAAGTATATCACACCTGTTGCAATTAGTTGTTCCAATAGCGTTTGTCCC
Source organism: Bufo bufo (assembly GCF_905171765.1). Lineage (NCBI taxonomy): Eukaryota > Metazoa > Chordata > Amphibia > Anura > Bufonidae > Bufo > Bufo bufo. The sequence goes on along the minus strand of NC_053389.1, from coordinate 744,030,784 downwards.
TTTATATAGCTGCGGTATCGCAGCAGAACCGCACACAACTGCTGCACAATACAAATGCATTATAATATACTTTCTATGTTAGAAAGGGTAAGTATATCACACCCCTCAGTATATTACACCTATCGATAGCACACTTATACCAGTCCTTAAAAGGACTTTTGTGGCGCTATTAGCTAGTGTTTGGTGTCTCTAACAGCCTGTCCCTGCTCCACAAAGCAACCTCTCCCTACACTGGCAAAACACAGAATGTAAAATGGCTGCCAGATCGGGTTCTTTGATAGGGTGGGGTGTGTCCATGTGCTGAAATGTCTCAATTGGCTGTCCTGTCCCACCTGATGGATGTGTCATGGGTCAAAGTTGGGCGCAATGCAAAAGAATATGGCACCGGCGGACATCGCCATATGTTTGCATGTTCGGCGAATCGCGAACGAGCAAAGTTGGCCGCCGGGCGAACCACAAGGCCATCTCTAGTGGTGAGTTAAATTGACAGAGCACCATTTCCAAATTGACAATAGGGTGAACTGCTGCTACACTTATTCAAGCATCTTATATGTACTTTAACCATTGATGTTTTTATTGTGTTTATGAACTGGTTTTATTTAATATGAATGTAGTGTGGGGAATTATTATTAATTTAGGATATAATCCTTCTGAATGGTTTCCGATGTAGAGTGCCTGTCTTAGGTATATTTAGTTAATTGAATAAGTGTCGCTTAGGCCAATGCTTGGGAGGAGAGCTCCAAGTACGAAGGTCATTGAATGCCTTGTATAAAGGTTATGCTTTGATTTTAATTATTCCTCAGAAATGAAGTGGAAATGCCGTCAGCGATGGTTGATAAACACTGGAATGAAGCCAATCCCTCTAACCACCCACATAAATAATGAAAGGTTTATGGAAACCTGACTTCATTTACCGTCTCCTGATAACAGTTATGAATTTATCATGATTGCTCTAAATAATCAACAGACTACTGTAAAAATGTAGCAGGTGATTGTCGGGAAGTAAATGCTAGTGGAGGAGACCGATCATCTCCTCAGTAGAAGGAGGAGCGATCACTAATACCAGTGCTCGTTCCCATACTGATTCATTGTTTGCTGGCAGAAGAGTGCTGATTACATGGCATCATCTACCGCCGGCAAATGATTATTTTTAAACATGTTGAAAGACTCCGGTGGTAGTATTACACTGCCAGATCAATGCTAATGTGCATTCAGAAGAACGCTTGTTAGCAATCTTACCGATTATCCGCCAGTGTAATACGACCTTTAACCCTTTCCGTTTTTGCGTTTCCATTTTTTTACTCCATAACTTTGATTTTTCCATTCACATGGCCATATGAGGAATTTTTTTTTGTAGGACAAGTTGTACTTTCTATTGGCACCATTCAATATTGCATACAATATAGGGGGAAGCTGGAAAAAATTCTAAATAGGTATTCTGAAAAAAACGCATTTATGGGTTTTGTTTTTATGGACTTCCCTGTGCAGCAAAACTGACCTGTTGCCTTCAGTCTCTGGGTCATTACGATTACAACTAGTGTTGAACGAACTTCTGTTTTCAAGTTCGGCGTACAAGGTTCGGATTATCTAAGAATTCCGTTATACAGTTAGGTCCATAAATATTGGGACATCGACACAATTCTAAAATTTTTGGCTCTATACACCACCACAATGGATTTGAAGTGAAACAAACAAGATATGCTTTAACTGCAGACTGTCAGCTTTAATTTGAGGGTATGTACATCCAAATCAGGTGAATGGTGTAGGAATTACAACAGTTTGCATATGTGCCTCCCACTTGTTAAGGGACCAAAAGTAATGGGACAATTGGCTTCTCAGCTGTTCCATGGCCAGGTGTGTGTTATTCCCTCATTATCCCAATTACAATGAGAAGATAAAAGGACCAGAGTTAATTTCAAGTGTGCTATTTGCATTTGGAATCTGTTACGGTCCACTCTCAAGATGAGATCCAAAGAGCTGTCACTATCAGTGAAGCAAGCCATCATTAGGCTGAAAAAACAAAACAAACCCATCAGAGAGATAGCAAAAACATTAGGCATGGCCAAAACAACTGTTTGGAACATTCTTAAAAAGAAGGAACACACTGGTGAGCTCAGCAACACCAAAAGACCCGGAAGACCACGGAAAATAACTGTGGTGGATGTCCAAATAATTCTTTCCCTGGTGAAGAAAACACCCTTCACAACAGTTGGCCAGATCAAGAACACTCTCCAGGAGGTAGGTGTATGTGTGTCAAAGTCAATACTCAAGAGAAGACTTCACCAGAGTGAATACAGAGGGTTCACCACAAGATGTAAACCATTGGTGAGCCTCAAAAACAGGAAGGCCAGATTAGAGTTTGCCAAACGACATCTGAAAAAGCCTTCACAGTTCTGGAACAACATCCTATGGACAGATGAGACCAAGATCAAATTGTACCAGAATGATGGGGAGAGAAGAGTATGGAGAAGGAAAGGAACTGCTCATGATCCTAAGCATACCACCTCATCAGTGAAGCATGGTGGTTGTAGTGTCATGGCGTGGGCATGTATGGCTGCCAATGGAACCGGTTCTCTTGTATTTATTGATGATGTAACTGCTGACAAAAACAGCAGGATGAATTCTGAAAGTATTTCGGGCAATATTATCTGCTCATATTCAGCCAAATGCTTCAGAACTCATTGGACGGCGCTTGACAGTGCAGATGGACAATGACCCAAAGCATACTGCAAAAGCAACCAAAGAGTTTTTTTAAGGGAAAGAAGTGGAATGTTATGCAATGGCCAAGTCAATCACCTGACCTGAATCCGATTGAGCATGCATTTCATTTGCTGAAGACAAAACTGAAGGGAAAATGCCTCAAGAACAAGCAGGAACTGAAGGAAGTTGCAGTAGAGGCCTGGCAGAGCATCACCAGGGATGAAACCCAGCGTCTGGTGATGGCTATGCGTTCCAGACTTCAGGATGCAATTGACTGCAAAGGATTTGCAACCAAGTATTAAAAAGTGAAAGTTTGATTTATGATTATTATTCCATCCCATTACTTTTGGTCCCTTAACAAGTGGGAGGCACATATGGAAACGGTTGTAATTCCTGCACCGTTCACCTGATTTGGATGTAAATACCCTCAAATTAAAGCTGACAGTCTGTAGTTAAAGCAGATCTTGTTTGTTTCATTTCAAATCCATTGTGGTGGTGTATAGGGCCCAAAAATTTAGAATTGTGTCAATGTCCCAAAATTTATGGACCTGACTGTAGATTCCGCTACCACGGATCATAAGTTACGGAATCAATAACAGAATTCTTAGATAACCCAAACCTTGTACGCCGAACTTGAAAACAGAAGTTCGCTCATCCCTAATTACAATACCACAATTATACTGTTTTTCTTATGTTTTAATACTGAAAAGAAAATGTAAACAAACATTGAAAATAAATGTGTTTTTTCTTTTCATCGCTATATTCTAATGCCCTTAACTTTTTTTTATAGTTATGTCTACCGAGCTGTGTGAAGGGCTCATTTTTTGAGGGCTCATTTTTTGAACCCCGCTATTGAACCTCTATGTTCTTTGACCGACCTTAAAAATATCTTAAAAATATTTTAAAAGAATAGGACACAATTGTATTCACCAGCCCTTATGATGCAAAATGTAACATTCTTTTTCTAGCTTTCAAAACAAGAAAGGAGATATTTTTGCCAATGGAAAACATGAGGCAAAAGGTGGAGGTCTTGGTGAGGATAAGTCAGATGCCTACGCCCCTTACAATTTAACCTGTCAGTTTTCCCCTTAACCACAGGATGAATAATGCATAGCCTTTAATCCCTCTCACTTGCATTCAGACGGATGTTAGATCCATTTTAGAACACACACAGCACAATCCTTCCCTCCCCATATGGAAGAGAGCTCTGCCTACTCCTCCCAACCCCCTCTCAGTGAACACTGAGTCCACAGTACAAGCCTCAGAGACAAGCCTACATACAGAAGAGCTCTGCCTCTACTCTGCTTCTAGCTAAGGTAAGCTGACTATACGTTTTCTCAAAAAATCTCTACTGGAGAGAGGGTGCTGTAAGGGTTGGTTATTTTTTGGAAGAAGCAAAGGCCAGCACCCTCCATGAAACAGCTCATCGCAAAATATATTGCATCTGTTCACATGCGTATTATAGGAAGGCAGTGTCATGCTCGCTCACTGAACAGCTCCAGACTAATCGCATAGGTGGCTGTATTATGTTGTTGTCATTGAAGGTTTCTTGCATTGCTTTATGTTTTATACCGTTGATCATGCTGTGATAGCGGTACAGAAGAAGGGATCTGTATGGGTTTGGAAGGACGGGGCTATTACCAGGAGCATTATTAGGCCTAATTTAACAGACGGGTGAGAAAAGGCTCATTTTGCGATATATGTTGTATATAATATGTACTTGTAGTATGGCCGAGTCCTTCAGATGTACTAAAGCTGACATTGTCATTATTTGGATACAGCTCAGTTCACACTTATCTGCATTTTTTCCCATAACACCGCAGGTACACATCCTGTATTATCTCTATTAAGAGATCACAGGCAGAAATACTGAAGCCCAAATGTTGAATTGAGCTGTATTACTATGTATGTGTGTGTATGTGTGTGTTTTCATGTGTACATGCATGTGTATCCATGTGGTTGTATAGATGAGTATCATTACTCAAAGTCCTCAGCCATGGTTGTCATTAGAGAACCCTATATTGTTATGTCACTTGATGTTGTTTCACGGCGAGGTACCATCCAGGGGCAAGGCATGTAGGAGTGATGGGAATGTCTAGTTTTGTTCTGCAACGGCTGCATCATCCTGCTATTATGCCTCAATGAATATACAGTGTATTGGTATATATTAATTTCTTACGTTGTGTTTGATATTGTCTTACTTACTGTCGGTTGATAATGACTCTGTCTGTCATTCTATGATTGTGTATGTAGAATTGTATTTCAGGTAGACACAATGTACTCCATCTGGTATCCATCCAGCAATGGCGGACGACATAACATGGCATACTGATGGCTTAAGATGTGGTCCTTGAATTATTTACTGTAGGCAAATTAAAGTTACTAATTATAGAAGGAATAAAAACTGCCTGCAAATGAAATCTTGGACATAATGCATCATTAAATCATTAGGCCTCTTAATTAAATGCTTGTTACCTAATTCAGACTTGATGGATTATTTATGTAACAGGGAAATGGTCGTATGGTGCTTTGTCACTGTGTGTTATGTTACTGGCATGTCCACTGATTAGTAAGCAGGCTGTCATAGATTCCATTATTCTGCAGACAAGAACATGTTGCTCTTAGCACGTGCAGATATGAGATTAACACTTGAGCTTATTGACACATCGTGGCACAGTTATCAAAGGTTTTCAGGGGCTGAATGGCCATAGACCCTACAAGGAAATGTCCCGGTGGGCTGAGGCCCATAGGGCCATCCATACCCTCCTGATGGCCTCCAGCCAGGTACATAACCTGATGCTCTCAGTATTCATTAATGCTAGGAGCACCACGTACAGTCAGGTCCATAAATATTGGGACATCGACACAATTCTAACATTTTTGGCTCTATACACCACCACAATGGATTTGAAATGAACAAGATGTGCTTTAACTGCAGACTGTCAGCTTTAATTTGAGGGTATTTACATCCAAATCAGGTGAACGGTGAAGTAATTACAACAGTTTGCATATGTGCCTCCCACTTGTTAATGGATCAAAAGTAATGGGACAATTGGCTTCTCAGCTGTTCCATGGCCAGGTGTGTGTTTATTCCTTCATTATCCCAATTACAATGAGCAGATAAAAGGTCCAGAGTTAATTTCAAGTGTGCTATTTGCATTTGGAATCTGTTGCTGTCAACTCTCAAGATGAGATCCAAAGAGCTGTCATTATCAGTGAAACAAGCCATCATTAGGCTTAAAAAACAAAACAAACTGTCAGAGAGATAGCAAAAACATTAGGCATGGCCAAAACAACTGTTTGGAACATTCTTAAAAAGAAGGAACGCACCGGTTAGTTCATCAACACCAAAAGACCCAGAAGACCACGGAAAACAACTGTGGTGGATGACCGAAGAATTATTTCCCTGGTGAAGAAAACACCCTTCACAACAGTTGGCCAGATCAAGAACACCCTCCAGGAGGTAGGTGTAAGTGTGTCAAAGTCAACTATCAAGAGAAGACTTCACCAGAGTGAATACAGAGAGTTCACCACAAGATGTAAACTATTGGCGAGCTTCAAAAACAGGAAGGCCAGATTAGAGTTTGCCAAACGACATCTAAAAAAGCCTTCACAGTTCTGGAACAACATCCTATGGACAGATGAGACCAAGATCAACTTCTACCAGAGTGATGGGAAGAGAAGAGTATGGAGAAGGAAAGGAACTGCTCATGATCCTAAGCATACCCCCTCATCAGTGAAGCATGGTGGTGGCAGTGTCATGGCGTGGGCATGTATGGCTGCCAATGGAACTGGTTCTCTTGTATTTATTGATGATGTGACTGCTGACAAAAGCAGAAGGATGAATTCTGAAGTGTTTCGGGCAATATTATCTGCTCATATTTAGCCAAATGCTTCAGAACTCATTGGACGGCGCTTCACAGTACAGATGGACAATGACCCAAAGCATACTGCAAAAGCAACCAAAGAGTTTTTTAAGGGAAAGAAGTGGAATGTTATGCAATGGCCAAGTCAATCACCTGACCTGAATCCGATTGAGCATGCATTTCACTTGCTGAAGACAAAACTGAAGGGAAAATGCCCCAACAACAAGCAGGAACTGAAGACAGTTGCAGTAGAGGCCTCGCAGAGCATCACCAGGGATGAAGCGTCTGGTGATGTCTATGTGTTCCAGACTTAAGGCTGTAATTGACTGCAAAGGATTTGCAACCAAGTATTAAAAAGTAAAAGTTTGATTTATGATTATTACGTCCTATTACTTTTGGTCCCATAACAAGTGGGAGGCAGATATGCAAACTGTAGTTATTCCTACACCGTTCACCTGATTTGGATGTAAATACCCTCAAATTAAAGCTGACAGTCTGCAGTTAAAGCACATCTTGTTCGTTTCATTTCAAATCCATTGTGGTGGTGTATAGAGCCAAAAATGTTAGAATTGTGTTTATGTCCCAATATTTATGGATCTGACTGTACATATGGACATGGACGGCTGCCACAGGAACTGTCCTGGATTCAAGGAGGGGCAGCAGTATTTCACTGCTGAACTGTGATATTTGGTTCCGCTGAGGCAGTATTTTGTGCTGCACTGTGGTATTTGGTTCTGCTGAGGCAGTATATTGTGCTGCACTGGGGTATTTGGTTCTGCTGAGGCAGTATATTGTGCTGCACTGTGTATTTGGTTCTGCTGAGGCAGTTTATTGTGCTGCACTGTGGTATTTGGTTCTGCTGAGGCAGTATATTGTGCTGCACTGTGGTATTTGGTCCTGCTGAGGCAGTATATTGTGCTGCACTGTGGTATTTGGCTCTGCTGAGGCAGTATATTGTGCTGCACTGAGGTATTTGGTTCTGCTGGGGCAGTATATTGTGCTGCACTGTGGTATTTGGTTCTGCTGAGGCAGTATATTGTGCTGCACTGTGGTATTTGGTTCTGCTGGGGCAGCATATGGTGCTGCACTGTGGTATTTGGATCTGCTTGGGCAGTACATTGTTCTACACTGTGGTATTTGGTTCTTCTGGATTGGTATTTGGTCCTGCACTAAGGTATTGCTGGCCCCCAGCTACTTCTCTTGGCCCTGCCTTCTGCCAGTTTGGATTTGCCACTTTGAGGTTTTTTTCCAGTGCCCACTTTAAATTCCTAGTCCACCCCTGAAGGTTTTACTCCACAATTATTTAGTGACTTTTTCAGCTTCTCACCACTCTTCAAAAGGGGAAAAAGGACTTATTGGAAGGAACATCTGAAATTTACACCTGCTGATTTCAGTTTCTGGCATACGAACAGTTGTAATAAATCTGCCCTATTAGATTTATGAAAACTGCCTAAAAGGAAAACTGTCTTTGACCATGGCAACCAATCACATTACAGCTTACAATTTTGAAGAGCATTATAAGAAATTAAAGTTGTGCTGTGATTGGTTGCTATAGGCAACAAAGACAGATTTTCATTTTGGACAGTTTCATATATTTCCTCATTGTCTTCCTCAATTTTCATGAATACAGAAGGGTTTTTATTTTTTATTTTATTTTTTTTGCATCATTTATTCCATAATGATGTCCATATGGAAAATGAGTTTACATGCAAAATACAAAATAAGTACAAAAACTATGAAAAATATAATTTACAAACTGGTACAGAAGGAGTGAGGATCCTTCCCATAAGGACATAAAATCTACAAGGATGGGGAAAAGATATAGTAGGTGAAGATAGAAGCTGCTCATATGGCGCTATAGTGGCAGCAGGGTCACTGTAGGTTGTAGGCTTATCTGCAGAGGTTAATTTTCAGGTTTTTTGAAGGTTTCCACTGTAGGTGATTATCTGATATGTTGGGGTAGAGAGTTCCAGAGTATGGAGGATGCACGGGAGAAATCTTGGAGGTGATTGTGGGAAGAGCAGATAAGAGAGGAATAGCGAAGGAGGTCTTGCGAAGATGGTAGATTCCATTCCATAGATACTGGGAGATCAGGTCACAGATGCATGGAGAGTACAGGTTGTGAACAGCCTGGTATATCATGGTAAGGGTTTTGTACTGGATTCTCTGGACAATGGGGAGCCAGTGAAGGGACTGACAAAAGAGACAGAAGAGTAACAAGGGTAGAGGTGAATTGGATTAGTTGGGCAGCAGAAGTGAGGATAGATTGGAGAGATGCAAGAGTGCTATATGGGAGGCCACAGAATGGGATGTTGCAGTAGTCTAGGTAGGAGATGAGGGCATGTACAAGCATTTTTGCAGACTCCTGGTAGAGGAATGTGCAGATCGTAGGTTACCCCAAGGCAGCGAATTTGTGGGACCGAGGAAAGCATACAGCCATTGACTTTAATAGATAGGTCTGTTGGTGGAGCTCACTGAGATGGGGGAAAGATAATAAATTGATAGACATTGTGGGATTTTGGATAGTAAAGAGGTGACAAATGGCCCAGAGAGGCAAATTTGCATGTTGTCAGCATAGAAGTGATACTGAAAGCCACGGGACTCCCAGGCAGATTGATAAGAGCAAGGGCCCTAGGTTAGAGCCTTGAATGAGACAAGAAGGTGGTTTGAGAGTAGTAGATTCTAAGGTGGTCATTTATCGTTTGAGATTGTTTGTGTCAGTTTTAAGTCTGTCTGTTTTATGTGCCAGCACCAAATTTATGAAATGGTGCAGCTTAAGCACAGTAAAGGAGTGATCCAAAATTAATTAGATATGTATAAAATGTAATTTTTAATACCACTTTTAAAACTGATGGCCCTCAAGATAAATCAAAATAATACAGATAGACAAAAAAGGCTTCTTGTCACAATAGATGAACCGACAAAGGCAAGAAGCTTATGTGTAGTAGAAACAATGGTGCACGGCGGCACACTTAAATGAAAACCATTCGTCCTACCACTCCGTCGATGGGTTCCACGATGCATCAATTGTCCAAGGAAACAAAATGAAGCTGTCCCTGGAAAAAGATGGGGCTATTACAAGGGCAACCCCGTCCGGAACCTTTCCCTAGATAAACTGACCCTAGTTGGCCCTATCCTAGTAGATCTACTATGATAAGGACAACATCAGTGCAACACTGGATGAAAAATGCAAGGGTCTGTCAGGAGTCAAAGTCATTGATGCTTTATGCACACCCACTAATTACAAGCAAACAGATCACAGGTGAAGATGGTTACCTTTAATAGCCATTGTAACCCTATTGTGTCAAGTTGTGTGCATGTTATAACACCAAATCACCAGTGTATGTTATCTTTTGATCAGGGTCATTTGGGTAGTTTGTGTTGGGATTATGATTTAAAAAGAGTAAACACAATTGTTAATAACAATTGTTAATGACAATAAATGGCTTCAGCCGACCACTAACCATGAGTGAAAGAAAAGTTTTTGTGTTATCATTCATGGTCTCTGAATAATGGTTAATAAATCGAAAATTCTGTGAGGCATGTAAACTTATGAGCACAACTGTATCTAACTACTTTTGGATCACTCCTTTAGCGTGCTTTTTGTAATTATTGATGATCTACAATATTTATACTTTATTATCTCCTAAGTGATTTTTTTTTTTCTTAATAGTGCATCTTAATTATATATGTGGAGTAAGTGCAATGTGGTTTAAAACTTAGGTGTAAAAGTAGAACAGGCGGTTGCCTTCGTACGTTGCAACTTTTGCAAACGTTGCACATAGTAAATGCGCCATAATCCAGGTCTAATCTCCCTTTTAGCTCTTAAACATAGACCACTGTAAAAAGTGGCTAGGATCACAAAATGTCTCAACTTTAACCAAATGTCGCCGGAAATTTCACAACTGCCATGACTTGCGACTTTTTTAGACCACAAAACTGACGTGTCTCATTTGAAAAAAAGTCCCCCTAAATGTCCAGTCTATAAGGTATCAGGTGATCCAGGAGAAGGTTAAGTCTGTGATGCCAAGAGATGAGAGAAATTGGGACAGAAGGGAATGCTCAACTTTGTCAAAGGCAGAGGACAGGGTCAGGAAGAGATAGACAGAGTAATGTTGTTTGGCTTTGGCAGTTAGTAAGTTGTTGATGACTTTAGTTAGGACGGTTTCATTTGAGTAATGGGGTCGAAAGCCAGATTGTAGCTGGTCAAAGAAGGTGTAGGAAGAGAAGTGAGAGGACAGTTCCAGGTGGACTTGTTGTTCAAGTAGCTTTTGAGGCATATGGGATATGCCTAGCAGGGCAAAGAGGATGGATCAAGAGAAGGCTTTTTAAGGATGGGTGTGATAGTAGCATGTTCATTTTGGACTGGAATCAACAAATGCCAGTCTTGATAACTGTGTGCCTATCACGGACGTACCAAGACATACGGACGTCCCGGCGACAGTGAGTGGCAGGAGATCTGGGAGACTGGCAACACATGGTTTGATCTGAGAGGTTTTTCTTGTGGAACAATAGGCGTCTGTGTTTCTGGTAATGGCCATACCCTTTGCCTCCAGGTGTTGCTAATGTGGTCATTTAACCTTCCATAATTATAGTTACTTCTCCCACAATGCTGTGCGGTTTATAGCGTTTGTACCTGTGGATAGTTTGTGGTTGGATCTCGGCTGAGTTCCTGCTGCTTCCATAGCCCCTTTGAAGTTAAGTATTTCCTTTCCCTTTTGTATTTTGTTTGGGTTCTGTGTGTTGCATTTCCTATTGTTTGTATTAGGCCTGAAATAGACTCCCTGCCATTAGTACCAGGGTCCTATAGGGCTAGATAGGACTCTAGGTATTCCAGCGTATTAACTCGCCTAGCTTTGGGGTCTGTTCATGCTGGTAGTCAGTCAGGATTTTGGTTAGGGTTTTCACTAGGAGGTGTCCATATTCCTTCCCTAGTTCTCAGGCCTGATTCCCTGTCCCCCCCCCCTTCCCTCCTATGCTCGGTGTGGTGTTTCCCTCCCACACCGAAGCGTGACAGGGCCACAGTGAGATGCACTGCTCTCTTAATAAATTGGTAGCATCTCTGGCAGTCCATGCGCCAGACACTGAAGTCTTTGCCAGCTAGGGGCTGGCATAGTTTCTGACATGAGTTATAGAAAATCCAGCGGGCCGTGTGAAGCCCCACTTCTCCTGATAAGCCATGCCCATTTTCTTGCCACTTTAGAACAGTATTGAGAAACTCAGTCACAAACTATGGCACAAACATGACATGAGCCATAATTTGCTACCTTTTTACATCACAGTAGTGGCGTAAACACTTTATTAGATACCCTGCATTGTCTTGGCTCCAGGCTACGTCCTATCTATGTTATGGGTCCATGAAAGGATGTGGCTTGTAAAAATGTACTCTATCCTTCTTCTCTGTGGACCAAATGAACCTTCTCTGTGCCCTCCTCCTCTCAGGAACCCAAATGTTAGCAATGGAGGAAAATTGATGAACAAGCACTCTTTAAGGGCTCATTGACACGGCCATTGTTCGGCCGTACCCGTATTGCGGCCCACAAACAGCGTTTACGGAATATGTGGGCACTGGCCGTGTGCACCCTGCATCACGGATGTAGACCCATTCACTTGAATGGGTGCGCAAACCGGAAGGTCGGTGTGGAACGGAGGCACGGAACCCGACGGAAGAACTCCATGGTTTCTGTCTGTGCCTCCACCACAAAAAAAATTTATATTTTTTTGCAGTGCGGACGGATCACAGGCCCATTCAAGTTGAATTGGGCTGGATCTGTTGCGGCAGCCATACAGATGTAGCTCTGTGCATTGGGGACCGCAAATTGCGGCCTCCAATGCACGGAACGGCCGAACAACGGTTGTGCGAATGAGCCCTAAGGGGGAGATTTATCAAAACTGATGCAAAGAAAAACATGCATAGTTGTCCATAGCAACCAATCAGATTCCACCTTTCACTGTTCAGAACTCCTATTGAAAGTGAAAGGATCTATCTGATTGGTTGCTATGAGCAACTAAACCTGTTTTCCTTTGCACTAATTTTGATAAATCTCCCAGTTTTTTCTTGTCCTAACTTAGGAAATATAGGGATGCAAAACAATATCACTAGAGGGCCCTTATGTTGATATGAGCTATGGCACCCTGCAAGATGTCAGTATGCTTGTTAGAATAATACTTAAGAAAGAAGCATAGGCGTAAATGTCCCTTTACACTGCCTAAGGTTCGATAATCTGTCGGTGTAAAGGTGCCACCTATTACTTGATGAACGAGCATAATGTATTAGGATCTTTCATGCGGTTGCCTAAATCATTGTTGGCCGGAAGCGGGTTCTGCTGCTGGCTAACAATGATTCTGTATTGGGACGAGCAATGGCATTAGCAATTGCTCCTCCCCATACTGTGGAGAAGATCTCAGCAGGTAAATGCAGTGGTCTCCTCCACTGACGAGCAGACAATTGTCAGAAAAGAACCCTTCCTTGTCTTCCTAATCACCTGCTCCATCGGTCCATAAAAAGGGACCTTTACTTGAAGCTCCTAGGTCCTAATGTAGGGTTGACTATCTCTTATATGCCATTTATAAATCTGATGCCTTTTTAGTGGCAGAGGGAACTTAGAGCACCCTTAGGCAACAAGGCCAGTGTACAACTGCAGTCCCTGGCTACACCCTAAGGATGACTAATTGCTATAGATGTTTTCATATCCTTCATTTCTTATGATCTCAAGTAGTCTCAACTTTCATTTTGCACAAGCCCTTTAAGAAATAAAAGCTGTAGTTTTCTTTTAGTTTCTTACAATCCCAGTTCTGTAGTGTATGCTTCATCCTCAAATACAGGAACCTATATAAAGACACCCAAGGCAACCATTGACCCACCATGTTGCTCCCATGATTACAGCATAGTGTCGTGGTTTCGTACAGTAGTTGATGGAATTGTCCTGGTATCAATCCCATTGTCATTGTAAGAGCCATTGCTGCGTCGTGTGAAAGGCCCATTGAGCTTGAATCCAAAAAACCTTCTGGTGGTCAGGAAAATATGAAGATCTGGTATCTCAACAATCCTGACTGCCAGATCATTGTGGTTTTAGATGTAGTATTTGCTGATCCATGAGTCGATTTGCCATCAGAATGCAATGAATAATCATTTCAAATGGGTTGTCGGCATAAATAAAACAGCAACGGCATACAGAAGTGTGAAAAAAAAAAATAAGAAAAACCTAATTCACCTTCCTAAAAGCCCTCCATTCCATCCACATGGTTTCCCCACTAGATGGGAAGTGGCAGGGACCCATTCTTTGTCATAAGGCCTCTGCAGCCACTCACTGGCTCCAGCAGTCAGGTGTGCAAGCAAAGCACATCACTTGCAGGTAAAGGGTAATTTAGGGTTTTTTATTTATCTTTCCCGCACCCTACTGCATACCTATATTTTAATGCTACTGCTCCACCCCTTTAAATCAATTAGCCATTGCATCCTGATTGCAGATTGATTTGCTGATCTGAAGCTGCAATCATGTGGCGCAGTCAGGATTCTTGAGATACCGGATACACTGCCTGCCTGCTGTCGGTGATTTACTTATAACCAGACAACCCCTTTAAGATCTACTTTTAAACATAAAGACAAGAAAATACATGAACACTGTATATTTTCTCATTGCATTCTGTGAACTAACAAATTTGATGTAATGGAAGAGGTTGATTTTAATTGGGTCACATTAGTCCAAACTACTGCCGTTCGGAAAAGATTACAGAGAGATGAGAGTGATTTTCTCTAGGGTGGCTGCTGTGAAAGCAATTAGTTGTAGTGAACTCGGGCTGTGGCTGCGATGACGTTCAGTTTTTCAGCTTGTTTGTATGGATGGAGGAGACCGAGGAAGAGGCAGCAGATGGCTGGGCCTTTGGTTGCTATAGCGATGGCTCACCAAGGCAATGAAGCTGCTTCTCACGGAAAGAGCTCTTTAGCTAGGAATACCTCCAGTGAGGAGGAGGAGGAGGAGGAGGAAGGCCCTGTCTACAAAGTCAACAATCTATGCCCTTTATATTATTACATTATATCAAGTCACTGTAGTTAATGTTAAATAAAGTAAGTATAAATTAGGAAGGGTATATAACAATACATAAGGGTGGGTTCACATCACATTTTATGCCTCCGTTTGGTCCCAGAAGGGTTGAGGTATGCCCCCCATTCAATTGTCTTTGTGTCCTGAGGACAGTTGAATGGTGAAAACCATAAAACCATGAAAAAACTATTCGAAAACACTAATTTAGGGCTCATGCACACGACCGTGACGTTTTTTGCGGTCCGCTAATTGCGGATCCGCAAAAAAAACAGATGCCGCCCGTGTCCCTTCCACAATTTGCGGAACGGAACAGGAGGCCCATTATAGAGATGCCTATCTTGTCCGCAAAACGGACAAGAATAGGACAGGATTTTTGCAGGGTCACGGAACAACGGAGCAACGGATGCGGACAGCACACATCTTTTGCGGACCCATTGAAATGAATGGTTCCGTATACAGACCGTATACGGAATCAAAATACGGTCCGTATACGGAACGCAAAAAACTTTAGTGTGTATGAGCCCTTACAGGAAACCCACGTCAGCTATGTGGTCGCTATGTCTGAACTTACAATTCTTTGTGGAATGTAATATTTGGGGAAAACTATGACTTCAAGCACGGTCAGGCTGGCCCACCAGAGTACCCGAGGATCCTCTGTTGGGCCCAAGCTTTGACATTTGGACCCCCTAATAAAACAAGGCCCTTAAAGGGTTTATCCCATGACTAATGTAAAAAATCAAAACTAGACCAGCCCTGTACCTCACATGGATCCAGAGATCTCCCCATTCATTGCTCTGCTAGATTTATATCAAGCTGACAGCTCAAGGGGAGTGTCTTTTCTGCTGCAGCTCAGGGGGCGTGTCTCAGCTCTCCCTATCACAGCTCAGGGGGCGTGTCTCAGCTCTCCCTATCACAGCTCAGGAGGCAGCTGAAAGATGAAACTGAGCATGTGCGGCCTTCTCAGTGAGCAGGTCAAAGAAATAAGAAAAGATCAAACAGCAGGTGGCGCTATACAGATACATTTTATTGAATAACTCGGTGGCTATGCTAAATTTTTAATCACATGCAATTATAAAAACATTCAGGTTCTGGTTTGAAAACTGTAGAATATTTTTTATGGGACAACCCCATTAAGGTCCTGTATACACAGAGAGTGGGCCCTAAGAATCATTTCCAGTGGTGGGCCTATCAGACTTTAGTCTGACGCTAACTCCCAGCACATCCTGAAAATCAGCAGCTACCAGGGCATGCTGGGAGTTATAGTCTTCTTCCCCACTATTGGCTCAGGGGCCCACTGCGAGATTCATCTGCTCCACTATGGGTTGGTTTGAGTCTAGTAATATAGCAGATCTGATGAAAAAAAAACACAAATACATGACATGGAAAATGTTCTGGGTCATATGATGTGACTGCCACCATCTTTAGTTGTAAGGAGCAGATTATACAGGGCACTGCCCAGAACACTTTTTTGTTGAGAAGCAACCTTGGGGCATAACTATAGAGTGAAGAGGTTGCAGTTGCACCCGGGTCTAGAGCCTGATGGGGGCCAAAGGGCCCCTCTGATCTGTTTTAAGATACCAATCTATAAATATGTAATTTTTTTATTTTTATCTGTAGAGAAAAAAAGACATGCATCACACGTCCACATGCCATGCATTGATCTATTGCTTCTCAGCATCATTTATAAGCTTTACTCAAGGCACTTTGTATACATTGTGATCAAAATGCATAGGCCCAGTCACCACAGCAAAGTGGCGTCTTTTGAATGGGTCCCTACTCTAATTTAGCACAGCTCCACATGGCGACCACTGCCGCTGCAACTCAGCACCTGCTGGAGGAGAGACCCAGCAGCCCAACATAGCAACAACAGCACTGCCCCATGTGAGCAGATCTCAAAAAGGTACATTTCCATGTCATCTCCATTAATGATAGTTCGGGACCCTTTTCACATTTTAGCATCAAGTCACACCTTCTAAATATCACACAGAAACTGTCATCCATGATATATAAACACTGTGTGTATTAACCTAATATATGTTGCTTAAAGGGGTTGTCCCATGAAATATATTCTACAGTTTTCAAACCAGCACCTGGATCTTAATAATGTTGTAATTTAGCATAGCCACTGAATTATTCAATAAAATGTATCTGTATAGCGCCACCTGCTGTTTGTCCTTTTTTCTTATTTCTTTGACCTGCTCACTGAGATGGCCGCACATGCCCAGTTTCATCCTTCATCTGCCTCCTGAGCTGTGATAGGGAGAGCTGAGACACGCCCCCTGAGCTGTGATAGGGAGAGCTGAGACACGCCCCCTTAGCTGCAGCAGAAAATACACTCCCCTTGAGCTGCCAGCTTGATATAAATCTAGCAGAGCAATGATTGGGAGATCTCTGGTACAGGGCTGCTTCTAGTTTTATTAGAAAGAGATTGTCATGTGCAATGAGCAGGATATGGGGTAACTCTGACGACACTTATGCAGTGGGCCAGGATACGGGTGGATAATAGTCTGTATTTGTTCGTGACGCCAATTGCAGCGTGCGCAGGGGACTACCCCAGGGCCCTTCCAAGGTGTTATAACGCACGTCCCAGATTAGGAATGCCAGAGTGGTGTAATGGCCTATAATGTCTCTATAGGGTGGTGATAATTGTGTCAACAGTGTCTCCTACCTGGGTACGGCTGGACTCCTGGCCCCTGGCTCACTTGTAATAAATTTGTGTGTAGTGATAGTAGGAGTAATAGAGGAACTTTGCAGCAGAAATGATGTCCAGACCTTTAGATGAAGTTCAAACGTTTCTTTACTGAAGATAACTTGTATCCAAGCAGTATACAGCTTTGGTCTCTGTTCCCAGCAGGTTTTGGCAATCATTGGCAGGAATACATGCTTCTGCTTTAAACTTGGGGAGCGTGCAGGATAGGATGTCTGCTTGGTAGCTCTGTAACTGTGGCAGGAATTAATCTTCTGCAATTTTCTGTAACTGCTGCTTTGCAGGGACAGACTAGCTGAGGAGGAATGGCTTTTCCTAGGTCTCTGGACTTATCTCTCAGATGGTTTCTCAGGGGATGCTCTCTTCCTGGAACTCTGGAGGTTGTCTGTGGTTCTCTGCTTCTTCTTATCCAGCTGAGGCTGAAGGAGCTCAGCTGGGTATGTGATCAGGTCTCAGCCGAGACAAGATCCTTGCTGTCTTCCCTAAGCAGGGGATCTCCTCACACACACACACCCTACCCCTAGCAGGGGTGGCTGGCATACTGACTTCCTTCTCCACCCATGCTGCAGGATGTGGGAACAGTCCATACCTCCACAGAGGGGGCGCTAAGCTGGAATAATCAATTCCAGCCTAGATACACTAAACTAGGACTTGTACCTGGCCAATGCATTGCTGTCACCACCTGCTGGTACACCTGGAAAATTACAAGGAACAATTGTATTTAACATAGTTTTAGATGCACATTTGTGAAGACATAATATAAATTACACCAGATGACAATGTACAGGCTCTTAGAAGATAGTAGCAGGGTAGAGGCATGTAGTAACACAACTCTGGGGTGCTACACATGTATTATATGATATCTGATTTTAATTTTTTACATTAGTCATGGGATAACCCCTTTAAAGGGGTTGTCTCACTTCAGCAAATGGCATTTATCATGTAGATAAAGTTAATGCAAGGCACCTACTAATGCATTGTGATCGTTCATATTTCCTCCCTCGCTGGCTTGATACATTTTTTTTTTTTTTATCTTGTTATACGCTGCTCGTTTCCAGGGGTTAAGGCCTCCGCTGCAGCGCAGATACAAGGTGGCCGTAATGTGAGCTGCTGTGCATGCATTTCTATGTGCGCACCCACGGTCCCGGGCACCAGAGTGTCCAGCGCTTTTTCCTATAGCGTGCAAGCACGTCCACCGCTGCTGGATTGCAGGGTGGTCGTAACCCCTGAATACGAGCAGTGTATAATGTGAGGGAAAAATGAATCCAGACAGCAAAGGAGACAATATAGACAATCTCAATACATTAGTAAGTGTCTTGGTGATAAGTTCTCTAGGTGATAAATGCAATTTGCTGAAGTGACACAACTGCTTTAAATAGCGGTATTATATTTAACAGTGCTGTACAAATTGTTGTCATTCACGTCAGTCCTATGCAAACACAGGGAGAACATGCAAACTCCATGCAAATATTGACCTTGGTTGGATTTAAACCCGACCCTGGTGCTTCAGAGCAATTGTACTAACTCTTAAGCCATCCAAATCGTCAATCATAACAACAATAATAATTATTCCAACATTGGTTCTATTCACTTAGTTAATGGATGTGTATTGTGTATAGTGATGTCCCGAACTATTCGCCGGCGAACAGTTCCCGGCGAACATAGCTTGTTCGCCGCGGCGGGCGAACATATGCGATGTTCGGTCCACCCCCTATACATCATCATTGAGCAAACTTTGACCCTGTACCTCACAGTCAGCAGACACATTCCAGCCAATCAGCAGACCCTCCCTCCCAGACCCTCCCACCTCCTATCAAAAAGCAAGGACAGCATCCATCTTAGATTCATTCTGAAGCTGCAGTGTCACAAATTTGACTAAGTTGTAATCGCAATGCGATTAATACAGGTTATATTAATCGCATTGTGAATTCAACTTAGAGCTGGGTTCCTAATGGTTGTATTGCTAGAATATAACGCAGATTGAGAATATAGTGCTATATTCGTCAATTCTAGCAATACAACCATTAGGAACTCAGATCTAAGTTGCAATCGCAATGCGAATAAGGCTGAGTTCACACGGGCGAGATTTCCGCGCGGGTGCAATGCGTGAGGTGAACGCATTGCACCCGCACTGAATCCGGACCCATTCACTTCTATGGGGCTGTGCACATGAGCGGTGATTTTCACACATCACTTATGCGTTGCGTAAAAATCGCAGCATGCTCTATATTGTGCACTTTTCACGCAACGCAGGCCCCATAGAAGTAAATAGGGCTGAGTTAAAATCACAAGCATCCTCAATCAAGTGCGGATGCGGTGCGATTTTCACGCACGGTTGCTAGGTGACAGTCTATTCACTGTATTATTTTCCCTTATAACATGGTTATAAGGGAAAATAATAGCATTCTTTAATACAGAATGCTTAGTAGGTGGTCAATTGAGGGTTAAAAAAATAATAATAATTAACTCACCTTCTCCTCTTGATCGCGTAGCTGCCGGTCTCTTCTTACTTCTTTAATCATGAGCTGCCGGCTAAAGGACCCGTGGTGACGTCAGATCACATGGTCCAATCACATGGTCCATCACCAAACTACTGTTTGGCCAAACGGGAGGACATAGAAGGAGGGGAACGCCATATGGTTTTTGCAAGGCAGATTTGGCAGGACTGGTTTTGTTTATACCATGTCCCATTTCAAGCCCCCCGTTGCACCCCTAGAATAGAAATTCCAAAAAAGTCTAAGAAAGTACACCCCTTAAAGGTATTCAAAACTGGGTTTACAAACTTTGTTAACCCTTTAGGTGTTCCACAAGAGTTAATGGCAGATGGAGAAACAATTTTGGAATTTAAATTTTTATGAAAATTTTCCATTTTAACCCATTTTCTCCAGTAATAAAGTAAGGGTTAACGGCCAAACAAAACTCAATATGGGTTGCCCTGTTTCTGTAGTTTGCAGAAACACCCCATATGTGGTCGTAAACTACTGTTTGGCCAAACAGGAGGACATAGAAGGAGGGGAACGCCGTATGGGTTTTGGAAGGCAGATTTTGCAGGACTGGTTTTGTTTATACCATGTCCCATTTCAAGCCCCCCGTTGCACCCCTAGAATAGAAATTCCAGAAAAGTGACTCCATCTAAGAAAGTACACCCCTCAAGGTATTCAAAACTGGGTTTATAAACTTTATTAACCCTTTAGGTGTTCCACAAGAGTTAATGGCAGATGGAGAAACAATTTTGGAATTTAAATTTTTGGGAAAATTTTCCATTTTAACCCTTACTTTATTACTGGGAAAAAATGGGTTAACAGCCAAACAAAACTCAATATGGGTTGCCCTGATTCTGTAGTTTGCAGAAACACCCCATATGTGGTGGTAAACTACTATTTGGCTAAACGACAAGACAGGACAGAAGGGGAACGCCATATGGTTTTTGGAAGGCAGATTTTGTTAAACTGGTTTATTTACACCATGTACCCTTTAAAGCCCCCTGATGCACCCCTAGAGTAGAAACTCCATAAAAGTGACCCCATCTAGGAAACTACGGGATAAGGTGGTTGTTGTTTTGGGACTATTTTAGGGTAAGGCCTCTTTCACACTTGCGTTGTCCGGATCTGTCGTGTACTCCATTTGCCGGAAGTGCCCGCCGGATCCGTAACACCGCAAGTGAACTAAAAGCATTTGAAGACGGATCAGTCTTCAAAATGCGTTCAGTGTTACTATGGCACCCAGGACGCTATTAAAGTCCTGGTTGCCATAGTAGTAGTGGGGAGCGGGGGAGCAGTATACTTACCGTCCATGCGGCTCCCGGGGCGCTCCAGAATGACGTCAGGGCGCCCCATGCGCATGGATGACATGATCCATGCGATCACGTCATCCATGCGCATGGGGCGCCCTGACGTCACTCTGAAGCGTGTCGGGAGCCGCACGGACGGTAAGTATACTGCTCCCCCGCTCCCCACTACACTTTACCATGGCAAACAGGACTTTAGCGTCCTGGCAGCCATGGTAACCGTTCAGAAAAAGCTAAACGTCGGATCCGGTAATGCGGCGAAACGACGTTTAGCTTAAGGCCGGATCCGGATTAATGCCTTTCAATGGGCATTAATTCCGGATCCGGCCTTGCGGCAAGTGTTCAGGATTTTTGACCGGAGCAAAAAGCGCAGCATGCTGCAGTATTTTCTCTGGCCAAAAAACGTTCCGTTCCGGAACTGAAGACATCCTGATGCATCCTGATGCATCCTGAACGGATTTCTCTCCATTCAGAATGCATGGGGATAATCCTGATCAGGATTCTTCTGGCATAGAGCCCCGACGACGGAACTCTATGCCGGAACAGAACAACGCAAGTGTGAAAGAGCCCTAAATATGATTTTTGGTTGCTCTATATTACACTTTTTTGAGGCAAGGTAACAAAAAATTTAAATTCTAAAATTGTTCCTACATTCGCAATTTTGTTTTGTGGAGTGACAAGGGAGTGGGGGGGGGGGAATGAGAGTGACAAGGGAGGGGGGGAGGAAATGATGAGAGTGACAAGGTAGTGGGGAGGAAATGATGAGAGTGACAAGGGAGTGGGGGGAAGAATGAGAGTGACAAGGGAGGGGGGAGGAAAGTCTGAGAGCCATAGTTTTTTATGTTCTCTAGTGGACTGTTGGGGATTATAAAAACTTAGTACTCCATGGAAGTGTGATACTCCCTGAAGCAATCGATAACGCAGAGGCCCGGATGATCGGGGCAAGTGTCACATTGTGGTGGTGTCCTTCCGTATCCCCCTCTTGTGACACACTCTGCATCTTTTTTGGGTTCGTCCCTTCTTTCCAGTATGGGGGACCACACCTGGAAAATGTTGGCCAGGGACGATCCGGACGCCTCCAATTCCCGAGGTACTCCGGCCTGCTCTTTCCCGGTCTGAAAAAATCAGGTCTTTGAGGGCTGACTCATAGAATTGGAGGAATGTCCCTGTGCTGCCAGCGCTTCGGGATAGTACAAAAGCGTTGTACAAGGCAACCTGTGCCAAGTAGACCGCAACTTTTTTGTACCATGCCCGGGTTTTGCGCATGGCATTATATGGCTTGATGACTTGATCAGAGAGATCAACTCCTCCCATATACCGATTGTAGTCAACGATACAATCGGGCTTGAGGACCGTCGCCGCGGTACCTCGCACAGGGACAGGGGTTATGCTGTTACCGTGGATTGTGGACAGTATAAGGACATCCCTCTTGTCCTTATACCTGACCAGCGACAGGTTTCCACTGGTAAGGGCACGGGTCGCACCCCTGGGGATAGGTACCTGGAGGGGGTGGGCAGGGAGGCCGCGCTGATTTTTCCGCACAGTCCCACAAGCGGACGTGGATCTGGCGGCAAGGGACCTGAACAAGGGAATGCTAGTATAAAAGCTATCTACGTACAAGTGGTAACCCTTATCTCGCAGTGGGTACATAAGGTCCCAAACGTGTTTCACGTTAACACCCAGAGTAGGGGGACATTCTGGGGGTTGAATAGGGGAATCTCGCCCCTCGTACACACGAAATTTGTAAGTGTACTCTGAGGTACTCTCACAAATTTTGTACAGCTTCACGCCATACCTCGCCCGCTTAGTGGGAGTGTATTGGCGGAAACTGAGTCTCCCCTTGAACGCAATGAGAGACTCATCAACCGCGACCTCCCTTCCAGGTACGTAGGCCTGCGCAAATTTGGCCCCGAAGTGATCGATGACCGGCCGTATCTTATACAGACGGTCATAGGCAGGATCACCTTGGGGGGGACATGCTGCATTATCTGAATAATGCAGACATTTCCGGATGGCCTCAAACCGGGGACGTGTCATGACCATACTGTAAAGTGGGGTCTGGTAGAGGATGTCCCCACTCCAGTATTGCCTGACACTGGGTTTTTCCACTTGACCCATGTGCAGCACGAGGCCCCAAAATGTCCTTATCTCGCCTGCACTGACCGGCGTTCAGCCACCGGGTCTAGCCAAAAAGGAGCCCGGGTGCTGAGCAACGAACTGTTGGGCGTACAGGTTAGTCTGCTCCACCATCAGATTCACAAATGGGTCACTGAAAAAAAAACTAAAAAAGTCAATTTCCGTAAACCCCACTGTGGGAATCTGGATTCCTGGATTGCCAACAAAATCCAGAATCTCGGGCTCAAAATCCACTGGGGACACCAGCTAAGTTCACCAGCAGGGGGCTCCGGTGGGCTTATTTGGTGGGCCGGGAAACCAGTACGAGCCCCAGGGCGGCTCGTACTAGGGTGGGCCACTGGGTCCCTAGCATGTGGGGCCCCTGGCTCCACCTGGCGGCATCTCCGCCGCCTTGGGGGCTCATCATCATCAGATGAGGGGGCTGGTGGTGGGGGGGCAAGTGGCAGGGGGGGTCTAGGCTCTCAAAGCTAGAAAATAATAAGTTTAGATAAAGTTTTGTTTTTTTCCCCTAACTAACTTTTCTCTTCTATCCCTGCCTAACGGTGCCTCTCCCTCACTGACCCTAACCTACCTGGAGGGTGATGGGTGCAGGAGGGTGATGGCTGCCGATGGGGGGGATCGCAGGAGCCTGGTGAGGACGGTGCTGGACGGTGCAGGTGCTGAACAGGAAGAGGAGGGGAGAGAGAAGCACTGTAAGTTTGAATCTCGCGCATCTCTCCCTGCACCAATCAGCACCCTGGACAGCGGCATTCAGCACCACGGCCAGCACCGCCTCTCCCAAATGCTCGGACTGTGATTGGTGGTGTGTAATCACACCACCGATCAGTCCTTTTCCGGCTCATCGGGTCACCCGAATGGACCGAAAACGCAGCAAACCGCAGGTCTGAATTGACCTGCGGTTTGCTGCGATCGCCGATACGGGGGGGTCACACGCAGGTACTGCTGGAAGAAGAAAGAAGTCAATGCCGGCTGCGCGATCAAGTGGATGAGGTGAATTATTTTTTTTTATTTTTTTTAACCCCTCAATGGACATTTTAGGGAGGGAAGGGAAAATAATACAATCAACAGAACACCTAACCCAAACCCGAACTTCAGTGAAGAAGTCCGGGTTCGGGTCTGGGTACCACATTCAGTTTTTTCTCACGCGCGTGCAAAACGCATTGCACTCACGCAGAAAAAACGGAACAGCGAAACACGATCGCAGACAAAACTGACTGCCACCCGCAACGCATCTGGCCCGAGAAGCCCGTGTGAAAGAGGCCTTACAAACATCTCCTAGCAACCATCGGTAAAAAACGCATTGCATTTGGATTACTTCCGGATGCAATGCGTTTTTCTCTGAAGTCCTATTCACTTTTTTGGGGTCAGGGCTGCTTGAATAACACAGAATATAGAACATGCTTTGATTCTCATGCAACGCAGAAATGTTGCGTGAAAAACAATGCTCATGTACACAGACAGACCCATTGAAATGAATGGGTCAGGATTCAGTGCGGGTGCTAGGCGTTCATGTCACATATTGAACCCACGAGGAAAACTCGCTCGTGTGAAAGGGGCCTAAGGGTAGGCTGAGTAGGTGGTTGCCAAGGGGGAAATGTATGGGGAAAAAGCAGTGTTAGTAATTAGTAATTTGTGTAAATAAGCAAGTATAAAGAGGGAAAAATTAGATGAATGATTGTCCTTCTGACGCTTATCATGCTGAACTTTTATGGAGTGAGGCTAAGGGAGAGGGACATATTTTTGTACAAAGAGCTTGTCCCACCACTGGCATCTTGGGCTATAGCATTTCACATGTGTCTACTGGGCTGGTATAATACGAATAAGCACTATTTGAAAATACTATTATATTAGAAAATGATATGGTTCCCTGTTTTAGCTACAGCACTGTGCTCGGCTGTCTTTGAATGGAGTGCCAGCACACAATCTCGATACCTGCTATGTGATAAGAACACCCTGCTGGAGTTCACTGTACACAGCGTAGCCGGATACTGCCATTCACCGCCACAGTCCATTGACTATAATGCCAGTTTCCGTCATGAATGCAAGAACCAGTTTTTTGTCCAGCCAGATCTCGGCACACATGCCGGAAAACAGCCGATCCCCGCCGGGTCTTATTATAGTGAATGGGGTCTGACTGTGCTCCAGCCCATTCCAGCTATGGATACAATGAACTCCAGAGGTTGTTCCTCTACCCCAACAGCCTGACGGATAGCTTTGATGACTATGTGAAAGTAGCCTGATCCTGTAGTCAAATAAAGGAAGAAGTAGGACCTGGCCAGGGGCATATCGACTCTACAGGTAGAAATCATGGTGGGCCAGTCAGGTCATGAGGCTGACTGCCCCAACAACTAATCAGTATTCATGGCCTACATGTCAGTGAAGACCCAAAAGCTATGTGGCATCACTAGTACGGCTCCTCATCAGTACAGACATTACTTTAGTTACATATATACAATGGTAATAGGAATGGACACAGTCTATGTATGGGTCATTATGGGAGGCAAATCCAGCCAGAAAAAATAAAACCACAAATACTTTGGACATTTTTTTTGCCACACATGTGAAAATGTCATGACAAAATTAAATGGAATTATTTAATTTGCAATAGAATTTTTCACTTAAGTATGTGTAATTTGTGACAAAAAAAATTAAATAAAAAAAGCCTTTTCTCATTTTCATTACCATAATGGTAATTCATGGTCAAATCTCAAATAAAATAAAAAGTTGAATGTAAAAAGAAAACTTCACTTCAAACCTCACTTTGGCTATGGTATTTTTTTCATGTGCTTCATAATGTGTCAAAAATAAAACACCATATGCATTTAGCTTTTCCTTTTCAACTGTGATATGCTATATATGTTAAAAACATCCAAATGCAAATTAAAAATGCATAAAGTCGAAAGTGACAGTTTTAGATTCAGTTTACAGCCGTGAACATGCCAAAATGAAAAGTGCAACCTTCTGTTGATTTAGGCCCCTTTCTCTCAAGCGAGTTTTCCGCACGGGTGGTGCAATGCGTGACGTGAACGCATAGCACCCGCACTGAATCCGGACTTATTCATTTCAATGGGTCTGTGTACATGAGCATTCTTTTTTCACGCATCAGTTCTGCGTTGTGTGAAAAACGCAGCATGTTCTATATTCTGCGTTTTTCACGCAGCCTTGGCCCCATAGAAGTGAATGGGTCTTCAGTGAAAAAAGCATTGCATCCCCAAGCAAGTGCAGGTCTAAAGCCACTGAACCTCCGGCAGAATGACCTCTTTCTGCATGTCTATGCAGTAATGGCGAAGTCCAGGCCCGGCGCTATAATAAGGCAGACCAAGCGGCTGCCTTAGGGTCCATTCATACGTTCGTAGTGCATTGCGGATCCGCAATACATCCGGCCGGCACCCCCATAGAAATGCCTATTCTTGTCTGCAATTGCGGACAAGAATAGGACATGTTCTATTTTCTTCCGGAGCCGCGGACCAGAAGATTGGCGGCGCGCTTCGTGAAATGCAGATGCAGACAACTTTTTTTTTTAAATAAATCCCTTGCGCGCCGCCGGCCTTCTGCCCACAGCTGTTCTCCTCTGTGTGGTCCTGGTATATTCTCTCTGGGCTCCCGACAAATTTGAGGACCTTTTCCACTCAGCCAATCAGTGGCTGCAGCTGTGTCACGTGTCAGGCCAGTGATTGGCTCAGTGGGAAATCATTGCCCTGACACGTGACACTGCTGCGGCCACTGATTGAGTGGGAAAGGTCCTCAAACTTGTCGGGAGCCCAGAGAGAAGATACCAGGACCACACAGAGGAGAAGGGGAGCTGCTGCAGACGGGACCAGGGCCAGGTGAGCATAATGCTTTTTACACAACATTAATAGAGGGGGGGGGGTGACATGGGAGGGGGGAAGTGTGCCAGGGAAGGGGGGGGGGGGGTAAAATGTGACATGGGAGGGGGGAAGTGTGCCATGGAAGGGGAGGTGAAATGTGACATGGAGGGGGGGAAATGTGACATGAAGGGGGAGAAATGTGACATTTCTCCCCCTCCATGTCACATTTCTCCCCCTCCATGTCACATTTCTCACCCTCCATGTCACATTTCTCACCCTCCATGTCACCTTTATCCCCCTCCATTTCACATCACCCCTTTTTACATCATCCCCTTTGTGTCACATTTCTTACCCCCTCCATGTCACATCACCCCCTATGTCACATTTCTCCCCCTCCATGTCACATTTCTCCCCCTCCATGTCACATTTCTCCTCCTCCATGTCACATTTCTCCCCCTCCATGTCACATTTATCCCCCTCCATGTCACATCACCCCTTTTTACATCACCCCCTTTGTGTCACATTTCTCACCCTCCATGTCACATTTCTCACCCTCCATGTCACATTTCTCACCCTCCATGTCACATTTCTCACCCTCCATGTCACATTTATCCTCCTCCATGTCACATCACCCCTTTTTACATCACCTCCTTTGTGTCACATTTCTTCCCCCCTCCATGTCACATTTCTCCCCCTCCATGCCACATTTCTCCCCCTCCATGTTACATCACCCCCTCCTTTTTACATCACCCCCACCGAGTTCTAAAGGGGGGGGGGGGGCACCAAAATGTAGCTTTGCTTGTGTTGGCAAAAATCCTTGCACCGGCCCTGGCGAAGTCGGTTGTGAAACTTCTAAGGGCGGTCACAGCAGCATTGGAGCAGACAGCCTCACACAATGAACCAAGGGTCGCTGCTAGTGAATTGCATCCTCAGCTTCAGCCACATCTGGGAGCCTGGTATTTTTTAGAACTGAATATTTTCCATTGCTGGTTGTAAAATGACTAAACTAACAAAAATTGCCAGTCTGTATAATAATCAGGAAAATGCTTTATTAAACAATTAAGCTAGATAATTTGAAAAGTTTAAAAAGAACAGTGCAGGAAAATTGGCGACATCTCTGAAGGAGAGCACACAGGCAATAACATATATCAAATGTAAAGATACCAAAACACAGTGCAAGTAATGGCTGTAAAGAAATGTTACCCATAGTGTATCTCCGTCCACGATGGCGCCAGCCCCTATGCATGCTTCGGCGACATCACAGTTACATCACTAAGGTGGACGCACATACTCAGTTTCACCCTTTAGCTGCCACCTGCCATATCTTCTGTTAGAAGCTGTGATAGTTACAGGGAGAGATCTGAAGCAGAAAAGACATGCCTCCTTAGAAAGGAGACTCTGAGCTGCGACAGGAAGAGAACTGCAGAAGAAAGGACATGGCCCTGAGCTCCCAGGTTGAAGATAATCTAGCAGAGCATCTGGAGGAATAAATGGCTGTAGCTCCAAAACCATCTGTGGTACAGGGGTGGATCTAGGTTTGTTAGAAAGAGATTGTCAAGTGCCATGCCTGTATGATGACTGATTTTCAGTTTTTTTTTGTTTGTTTTTTGCATTTTGCATCATTCATAGGATAACTCTTTTAACACGGATGTAATATAATCAGCTTACCCTGTGTGCAAACATTCAGGAGAACAGTCCTGCAGGGTGGGAAAGTCTTTGCAGGGTGGGAAAAGTGTACGATGTCCCTTGCGATTGCATGTGCTTAGCTGTTAAAATTTTTGCAAATGTTTTGAAACAAAAAAGAAGACATGTGAATGCACTGAAATAAAAGATCGGGAAGCGTTCAGTGTTATAAATATAATAGCACGGGGCATATAGAACAGGGCAAACATGTGCAATCAACTCTAACAGTTGCTTTGCCCTTTAGTAGGAATTGATCTTACATTTACTGTACTTTTTTATTCTTATCTAGACAAACAAGTAAAATATTTAATAAACTGATTGG
Organism: Bufo bufo; assembly: GCF_905171765.1. Taxonomy (NCBI): domain Eukaryota; kingdom Metazoa; phylum Chordata; class Amphibia; order Anura; family Bufonidae; genus Bufo; species Bufo bufo. The sequence continues at coordinate 744,001,729 of NC_053389.1, read as the reverse complement.
CTGTCATCAAAGTATAATAGAAATGGAAACCACCTTGATCTTATGGCTTTTGTGGAGATGTTTTTATGGCAGTGTGGGTAAAGTGTGAAATGTTTCAGTTCAGGAGTAAGAAAAAAGAAGTATTGTGCCCGAGAAAGCACGAGGCAGGGAGTGGGATGTACCATGGGATGTGTGACATTGCGGTTAAATATAGTCAGGATCCATTCTAATAATATGCCTGGCTGCCACATAATCCCGAGTAACTTTATAGCTATATAGCTGGTGGGATTTTATATTACTTAAAAAGATGGAGATAAAATCACTCCACTGGCCATCTCTACCTTTTACTTTAAACCAAAGTTTATAAAAATAATGAATGCCTACTTTTAAATAGGTGTTCTTAGGGATGAAGCTATAGGAAGTACAGAAGTAGCAGTAGCCCTAGTGTCTGAGGGGGTTCAAAGGCCCCTCTGTATCATAAACAGATTTTGCATTGGGGCCCATGAGCTTCAATTTACATCCATTTAAAAGGTTGTCCCACTACAACAACTTATTCCTTATCCACAGGATAGGGGATACGTGTCTGATCAGAGGGGGTTAATTAGATGGGGACACACTGTGATCACTAGAACGGCGGCCCATGTTGCCTATTTGAATGCTCTGCTCTCCATTCAATTATATGGGACTGCAGGGACTGTACTCGGCTATCACCGGCAGCCCCATAGAGTAGAATGGAGTGACAGTGTGCACCACTCCATTCAAATGGGGAAACCCGTTCCAGTGATTAGCGGAGGCCCCAGCGGTCAGACCCACACCTACCTCCTATTCTACGAAATAATGATATTAAACACTAGCTTAACAATCAGTAGGGTCTGACGTCCGTGATCCCTGCCAATCATGACAGGTCCTTGCAGCTTATTTTCTTCACATGCCAGGACTCTCTGTGCTGAGACCTGCTCTATTCTGAGGGTCAGTGGAGGTCCCAGCAGTCAGACCCCACCAATTATATATGCTGGTGATATGCCATGTCTTATTAAAATGGACAAACCCCTTTAAGGGGTACTCTGGGAATAATCAGATTTTAGCAAGTGACCATAGCCTAACTCTCTAAACAAAAGATCCATACTCCCCACTGCTCCCTTACCATGTCTATGTTCTGGTTCCCACAGTGTAGACATCTGACCCAACACGGACATGGTTAAATGCTCCGCTGCAGCACTTTCTTTGGGTGCATTATTTGAATATTACAGAAACGTATTCTTAAAGAGCACTTGTGTGTCTGAGTCTTTTCTCTGGATAGATAGCTTGAATGTTCTAAAGTGTCTCAGGCATTGGTGTTTAATCTGAAGGGGAAAGGATGGTGCAATGGCACAACTCGGATATAAGGGTGTTAATAGACCCATGTAATAAGGAGGGGGTCTCTGCAGCATGCTCTAGAAGGCCAACAATGCACACAGACAGGGCCAGACTCTTACCCCAGTCTCTCCATGGTTTCTCTGGCTTCTGTGGCTGGTCACTGCTGCGTACCATTCCCTCGGGCCGTAGACTGGAGTATACACTACCCGGTCTCTCAAATATAAACTGTGGAGGTGTTCAGGGAGGTATACCCTCTTAACAGATCACCAGCTTACCAAGATCTCCTCTGTGGCCTCATCATCTTAGAGAAAGCTGTATCCACAGGCCGTACAAAATCAACAGATGGCTGTAGTATGCCACTCTAGCACTGGATATGCTAGACAAGGATAATCCAGGATCCTGATGATTTCCAGCTCTTGCTAGGCGTTCTGGTCCAGAAGCTCTTGTAATCGGGTCGTAATGGACTGGGCCATTTTATGACCTTGGCCCGCTGGGGGTAGGAAAAATGCCAGAACTTAATCCAGACTGGGTGGTATAGCAAAAGCCACGTTCGGTTCTGGTATGCTAGTGGGTACAGGCCATGGTTGTGGTGGCGCCAATTGGATTTTAGCTAGCATGACCCAGAGCTCTTCCAATTCAGTTAGGAGTTTGGCCTCATCTTCCCACATCATGCTGCACCAGTCTGGCTGGCATCTTCCTGCTATCTTGCTTATATTGTGTCGCAGTTCTCATTCTGTCCCCTTTATTACTTGGGCTCTTGGTGGACTTTTTGAAGCTTTTTCTGTCAAAATGGTATAAAGCTGAAGGTGCATACACTCTAATCTTGGCTGGGTGGAGCTATGGTGAATATGGGGCAACTACAATTCTGTGGTTAATTTCCCGGTGGGATGGTGCACGGCCTATAGCACAGCTCAATTTAATGACAACAAGCAGGGTTGCCATTAGTTCCACAAAATACAATCTGATAGCACAATAAAGTCCCTTCAGGGTTTCCAACAAAGCAATATGGTCACTTGTTCAGCAGGACACAAAGGATTGTATCGTATTCATGATGCCAGGTTCCTAAGAGATACCAGTGGAGGATTGTAGAGGTAGTAACGCTAGCAATAGTAGCTGTACACACAGTGTGGCAACCCTCACACTGGTGCTTCCTATGGCCGTGCATTGACAGGAGGGTGCCATTTTCATCCCTCGGGGCACACCCTGATGCTGAGGATTCTGCCTGGTGGTGACTGGGGTACCTGCTGTTAGGTGTTTTGGCAGGGTGCAAGGCAAGAGTGTGGATGAAGTGGCCGGCAGATTGTTGTAACCAGGCCATTGGTAGTAAATAAATAAGTCTCTCTTTAGTAAAGTGCAGGATGGGATTAGTAGTACATCCAACAGTAGGAACTGTTCCAAGCAGTTTACAGTGCAAATCTTACCCAATAGCAATGTATGAATAGCTGCAATGATGGGAGTTGTTGTACTTCTGCTCTGTCTCTCCAATAAAGGCTGGCAATGAGGTTCTTAGGCTAGTTTCACCATCTTTGGCGTGCTCTTCCGGCAGGGATGTCTGGATCTGGCACTCCCAGAAGCTATCACATCACCGTCCGGCCCCAATGGCTGTAATGGGGATTTGGAGATTTGGATGCAACGCGGAAAATATGCTGAGAATTGGCCAGCCGAAAACCCCCTTAGATTGCCAGGTCCATCTCCTAGCAATCTAAGGGGGTTGAGTCAAGGTTTTAACCCTTACTTATCCATGCAATACTATTGAATATACAAAACAGTCAATCAGAACATTGCATTTAACAATACATTACAACAATTTATGCTTTTGTGGTTAAAGGGAACCTGTCATCAACTTTATGCTGCCCATACTAACGGCAGAATAAATACAAAAAAACCAAGAGGGGCCCTCATACCCAGGCTGAAATCAGCGTATACAATACATATTGCGGCAACATTACGAGGGTCAACCTACCAAAAATCATAAGTACCAGATCCCATTGAATACACAAAACTTTGGGTTTATGGGTTGCAATCATGGTGCATTTTCTGTTGTCTTGCTGTATCAGTAGTAACTACTCTGCAGGCCTGCTGTCTCCCATAGATATGCACCATACAACCATATGAGATCCACCGTTGTATTATTCATTTATCCATATAGCGTATACTGTCTATGCATAGTTACATGCCAACACGTATGTGTAGCCTATGTCCCATCAGTGTGGTGTTTTTCTCTGTCTACCTGTTTTTAATGACTATGTCGCTCATACATATCATGTTATGAATTCAACAAAGTGTTTCTATATTTTGATAACAGTACGTGGTGAGCTCCGTCTTTTGTAGGTTTTGTGTAACGACAGAATAAAGTAGAGACAAGTGAGTTGATTTCAGCGGTCTGTCATTTATAAGTTAATAGTAAGTGGTTGCCGAGAACCAACATCACAATCATTGCAGACTGGGCCTGAAAAAGAGTCCCGGTCACCTGAGAAGAGTCCTGGTTATCCATAATCTCCTGCTCTCCCTGCCCACTGCTGATGACTGACAGTCTTCTACCTAGTTTTCTCCCTTTCTCTCTAGGAGAGAACTGACAATCCTCAGCAGAAGGGTGAGAGAGCAGGAGATTATGAATAACCAGGACTCTTCTCAGGTAGATTTGACTCTTTTCCAGGCCTGAGCTGCAATGATTATGATGCTGGTTCTCAGCAACCACTTACTTTTAGCTCATGAGCGACACACCGCTGACATCAGCATTTCTGTCACTAATTTATGCTGCCCTCAGTGAGGTTAGCATAAAGTTACTGACAGGTTCCCTTTAACCTATACTGGGTTGCTGCAAGGGTAGATTTTATTTCTTCCTCTATGTATTTCACTATAGCACGGGTTACAAAGGCAATCCATATGTAACAGAAGACAGATTGGTTACTAACTGCAATAACATGCCAGCATATAAAACACAGTTGGTATAACCGGAAGTTTTCAAAATGCATCCAAGTTTTAAACCTTTCCCATTTGTACACTAATCTATAACTGCTATTACAATGCCTAAATTATCCGATTCCAAAGAGTACAAAAGTACAGTGACTATTCAAAGGTGGATACAGTGTCAAACTGGGGTTTCTTAAAGGGAACCTGTCACCGAGTTTTTGTGTATAGAGCTGAGGACATGGGTAGCTAGATGGCATTTAGCACATCCGCAATACCCAGTCCCCATAGCTCTGTGTGCTTTTATTGTGAGGGAAAAAAAACGATTTGATACATATGCAAATTAACCTGAGATGAGTCCTGTACGTGAGATGAGTCAGGGACAGGACTCATCTCAGGTTAATTTGCATATGTATCAAATCAGGGTTTTTTTTCACAATAAAAGCACACAGGGCTATGGGGACTGGGTATTGCGGATGTGCTAGCGGCCATCTAGCAACCCATGTCCTCAGCTCTATACCCAAAATCCAGATGACAGGTTCCCTTTAAGCCCACTGGAGGAAATTATCCTTGAGGCCCAACCCCTGTATCATTAATAAAGGCTAACAGGTTTTTAATCAAAGAAAAGACCATAGTGGTAGTTTACTGACTCCAAAGACAGCCAATCTATCATAAGCAAGTGATCTACATAGGTAATCATGTTATTTATGCTATGTTTAATTACATTGGATATTCTATCTTCTTAAAGTACTTGTAAAATGGCATTGAGATATAGTATATATGAGCCGTACATAAAAACAATAGTGTATCTACTTATTACATACGGAGACCTTTTGAAATAGAATGCTTATCTATGACTAGGTTTCATAAGAAATATGAATTATAATGAAATCGGAAGATATTCAGTAACATCATTTGTTTCTCTTATTGCAGACTGATCAAGATGGCAAAATCTTTCTGGATTTACATTGCATTGATCTCCTCCTTTTTCATATTAACTGTAGCCTCAAAGAAAGGGAAGGGTAAAAGTGGCGGATGGGATTCTAGAGGCAACCGAAATCCAAGTTACCCAGGCAACACTGGAAGTAACTGGAACCCAAATAACCCAGGCAATACTGGAAGCAATTGGAAACCCAACCAGCCAGGCAACCCTGGGAGCAATTGGAATCAAGGTGGCAGCTGGGGAAATAATTATAATCCAGGAGGGAGCAACTATAATAAGCAGTTTAAGCCTCCCAAAACCAAGACCAACATGAAAATGGTGGCTGGTGCAGCTGTTGCAGGAGCTGTTGGAGGTTTCGTGTTAGGAAATGCAGTAAGCAACATGAGGTACAGTTTTGACAATGATATGGACCGTCGTTATTACAACAGCTACCAAAATCAAATGCCCAATCAAGTATATAGACCATCGTACGTAGGCAATCCACATGTAACGGAAGACAGATTTGTCACTGACTGCTACAACATGACCATGACCGAATATGTGATGAAACCAAGCGATGGGAAGAATGGCTCAGACGTAGACCCAGCAGAATACAGAGTTAAGAGCACCATCGTCCGGCAGTTATGTGTTAGCGAATTCAAAAGGGGACCTGAATATTATAATGGCTCTGAGTTAAATCTGCTTTTTAGCCCAAAGCTCATCCTCTTCATCACACTTTTTGTATACTTTGTGGTGGAATGATGTGAGAAACGAATGCGAGTGGAAAAGCATTCTGTACATATATAGATGAAATCAATACAGATGTCCTGCTCCACTGCCTAAACCAATATGTTTTCTTCTGATTCCTTGTATCACTGGACTGTAATGGGACCCCCTTATAACATATGCTGTGTCCTATATTAGTGTACAAATTTCACATCAGAGCTGTATAATATTTTTTACAAAAAGCCGTTCGTCCATTTTGCTTGGATGCAGATCTTAACCACCATGTTAGTAATGTGTAGTTTTTTTTATTATTTATCAAAAACTGCCTTCATTGTGTTTTTAGTTTTCTTTTATTGTTTTTGTATTTTTTTCAGCTTCAATCACCCAGGCCCATTTTTATTGCATGGTTATAATATTAATGTCTAAACATCCACTGATCTGATTAGTAGACATTGAGGCCATAATTACATTGAGTTCCCTTATTATTGCTATAGTTCTTTTAGTAGTTGCCTTGAGTCGTATTAATTTAAAAAAACAACAAAGCAATATCAGAAAATCTCAGCATCACAAAGGACGTAAAAGTAAAAGCAAGATCATTAAACTGATGAACAATAGGAGAACAGAATGGAAAATGCAACTCTAATCAGTTGGAAAATCTATCCTGCATCTTAACATTTTGAGTTAAATATTTGGTCACAAAGATTCCTATCTACAGTTCCTGAGATGAGTAGATTATCAGGGTTTTTAGAGAGGACCCCAACCCCTGACAATATCATAATCATAATGATTGTCCAGGTCTTCAATTAGGACCTCCCCATTCCTGAAGAATATGATAATTGCTTGTCCAGGTCTTCAGTGAGAACCCCCTAACCACGGAGAATATGAGAAAATTGCTTCTTCAATGAGGACCACCCCCAACCCCTGAGAATAGTAGCTTATCCAGGTCTTCAGCAAGGAAACTCCACCTCTAAACCAAGATTATGGTATTACAGTATGTAAAAGGCACACTTATATTGCAGTTGTGTGCCTCATCAAGTTTGTTGACCACAATGGTTTCATGGCTAATCTCTTGGTAGGCAATAGTTGACCTTCCCAATTTCCTATTGGGAGATTGTAAAGAAAATAGGGATGTATTTGACGGATACATTTTTTTTGTCTTTATCTAGAACGATACAAGTTTTAATATACATTTAATAATAGAAAAGGTTTACCCTACTTCCCTGGAAATCTTGTATCTTTAGTGTAATTTAATACATCTTTTACATATGTGGTGACCTAGGCCACGGATAGGACCTTCTGTTAGTTTTTGTCTAGAAGAGCTTTGGTGTAACTATTGCAGAATGCCTTTTGAACTTTAATGTTTACCCATTACTTTCTATAAATTTATATAATCATCCAGAGCAGAGATGTAAAGGAGTAAGGAATCTCAGCATGGTCTAATAGTTCACATTAAAGACTAGGACTAAAGCGGACAACGGGGCAGATTTACTAATCCTATTTAACAGACAGTGTGACTCAGGCTGTATGATACATAAGATACATCTTTACACAGTTTTGTCTAGCTCTGTCACCTTTTGGTTGGCTTACTTTATGCCAAAATGTTGTTGCAATTTTGCCACATGGTGTTGCATCTTAAGTTACACCACTTTCCACTGAAACACCCCATTAGTGCTAAAAAAAAAAACACCTCTTATCGAACAAGGCCCAAAAAGTGTTTTAAAAGCTGCATTTTGCTTAATAAAGCTGCCTCAATATCCTGAATTGATGGCATTTTAAAATGTTTTAAAGCTATAGTCTCACTTCCATTAATAAATCATGAAAACATACTGGACATCTGACAGGCTGCTTTGATTTACTCCTTTCTTCACCTGGCTGTATATCCATATTTTTACTGTACCAATAAGTAAAGCGCAGCTTGGCTTTCAAGGTGAAACAACTCCTAAAATTGTTGCACATTGTTGTATATTCACTAAAATTGATATACAGTTTAACAAAATCGCACTGACTTTGCTAATGCATTCCAATAAAGAGTTAGGGCTTTGTAAAAAGAAACTACAATAAGGTTTACTGACGATTCTGGGCCATGGAGTTAGTCTGACTCTACTTAAACGTTGCTGGCAGGGTACTTCATTGCTACCTTTTGTAATATTTTGTAAGACACTGCTATTTCTAAAATAAAAAATTGGTTCCAAAAATCTGTATAGATGAATTACACTACATTATCTATATAGGCAGTCAAGATTTTGCATGATTCATATATGTATCCAGAGTGTGAGCTCAATACTGCCAATATCATGCAGGAACAAGAGTACGGCCACATGATCAGGTTTCTGCATGCAGTTTTGGAAGACAATCAGCAGAGGATCATAATAGTAAAGAAAGTCTAATACAACTTCTCTGTTTTTTAATTCACTTCTGGTTTTAGCTTCCAAAACTGCATGCAGGAACTTGATCGTGTAGCTGTTCTTCTCTCTGCATTTGCAGATATAGATATATTCTTTTAGCATTGGGCCGAATGCGACAGAAGTTCACAGGAGCATGAGAGGTTATTCCATCCGCTTGCACAGTATTGAAAGTAGTCAGACCACATCTTGTATCTGTTATACATTAAGCACACATGCAGCATGGTTGCAGTGCAGTTAACGTATGTGCTTGCCTGTGGATTGTACAGCATCAGAGTGGGTATTTATATTGGCATTTGCTTCTGTGTTGTTTTTCATGTTTATAACAATGTATTGAACTGTGTTCTTGTATCCTCAGTGAACATCGCCCATGATATACATGCTACATTCTGTTTTGCACGTTGTATGGTACAATTTCTAATAAACCACTATGGATTATACAGGCACCGGGGTGTTTGTCGTCTTTATCCAGGACAAATGACTTCATAAAAAAGCCACTGAAATCCTCTTACAGAAATTACAGTACATCTCCTTTAAATAGCCAGTACATCTTAATGGTCAGGTATGACCGAAACCATTAGTGATATTAACGTACAGGGATATGGCAGCATTAGGCATGTATCCTAAATAATTATTATGCTTTTACTCCATCAAGCAGTTAATAGATTGATGATCATCTAAACAGTGAAATTGCACTGGTCAGTGTATCAGGGAAACTATACTATGTATAAATATGATCTACTATATTATCTACTTACTACACTTAAAAAAATTTTTTCATGCCATTAAAATATAGAATAATACAGTTATGTGTGCTGAATACTCACTTAGGTGATGTAGTAGTTATTTTTTATTTTGTACTTTTATCACTTTTGTACAGCCCTGTGCCACACCTTTTGGTTTTGATGCTCCAGGGCATGTGGCGGATGGGATTACCATATAACTGACTACAATTCCCATGATTCCTCTCACAGACATTGCCGCTATTACAGCTGCCTGCAAGTGCCGTGACCAGGAACGGGTACGCTGACGCCACTTAAGCAATGGATCAGGATATGGGTTGTTTAATGTTCTGTATTTGTCGTGACGCCAATTGAAGCGTGCGCAGGGTATTGTCACAGGGCCCTCCAAGGTGTTATAACTCACACCCCAGGTTAGGAATGCCAGAGTGGTGAAATGTCTCTGTATGGTGGTGATAATGGTGTCAACGGTGTCTCCTACATGGGTACGGCTGGACTCCTGGCTCCTGGCTCACTAGCAATAAATTGAGTGTAGTGCTAGTAGGAGTAATAGAGGAATTTTGCAGCAGAAATTGAGATCCAGACCTTTGGTAAAGTTCAAACTTGTCTTTACTGATTGTAACTTTCATCCAGGCAAGATACAGCTTTAGTCTTTGGTCCCAGCAGGTATTGGCAATGTTTGGCAGGAATTTATCTTCTACTCTATCAACCTGGAGCTTGCAGGAAAGGAAGTCTGCTTTGTAGCTATAAACATGTGGCAGGAATTTGGCTTCTGCACTTTCTATCTTCTGCTGTATGGGGACTGACTAGCTGAGGAGGAATATGGCTTCTCCTGGATCTCTGGACTTTACTCACAGTTATCTTCTCAGGGTATGCTTTCTTCCTGGAACTGGAGTTTGTCTGCTTGCTTCATCCAGCTGAGGCCGCAGGGCTTAAGCTGGGGATTTGATCAATGTCTCAGCTGAGACAAGATCCTGGCTTTCTTCTCTATCTCAGGGAGCTCCAAACATGCACACCCTACCCCTAGCAGGGGGTGGGCTACACTACTTCTAATTTCCTTCTCTCCCCGTGCTGCAGGATGTGGGCACAGCCCACTCTGCTCACAGAGGGGGATCTAAGCTGGAACAAACTATTCCATCTTAGATGTACTAAACTGAACCTAAGTTCTTACCAACACATTGCTGCCACCTGCTGGTGAACATGGAAATTACAGCAATTATTAGAGTTAACAAGGTTTTATGCACATCTGTGAAGATATAATGTAAAATTACATCAGATGACAAATTGAAAGCTCTTAACAGATTGCAGCGGGGTAGAAGAGTTTCATAACACAACTCTGGGGTGTTACACAAGTCCCTCTATTAAAGTGAGAGGCAGTGCTGTAATTGGTGCATCACACACATCACTGCAGCTACGCTGTTCTGTTGCTCAGTGCACAATCTGCTGCCAACATGTAAAATGTGATCACTTCAGATACAGAGAGGGAGAGCAAGGGAGCAGTGGCGATGAGACGCATGTGAAGTGTAACTTCTCGTAAGGTTGAGAGGGGAGATAATGTGTTGAGTGTAATGGAGGTCAGAGAATCAGAAAATAAACAAATGGGGAGCATGGGCTTACATGGGCCTCTCGGCTACAGACAGTAAATTAGTACGTAACTAATCTTACTGCATGAAAACCACTTGCACATCATTTTTATCCAATTCAGTAACTAGAGATGTTAGATATGCACTATTCACAAAAAGTTAGGGATATTTGGCTTTCAGGTAAAATTTATGGAAAATGTAAAGTTCACGCTCCAGTGATATTATATCATGAAAGTCAGGCATTTAAGTAGAAGCAACAATGATGATTTCCTCATCTCAAACAATTTATTAAAGCAAAAGCCAACAACAGTGGCTACCCCACAAAAATGGCAATGTCTCAATAACTTGTCATGCGGCCTTGAGCATCAATTACAGCTTGACAACGACGTCTCAAGCTGTTCACAAGTCGACTTATTGTCTGCTGAGGCATGGAATCCCGCTCTTCTTGAAGGAAGGTCATTGAGGTTCTGGGGTACAGAGTTACGAGCCTCTACACGACGACTCACCTGATCCTATAGGTTTTCAATGGGATTCAGGTCTGGAGAAATTGAAGGCCACTCGATTTGAGGTCCCCCAGTCTCCAGCGGCCATTCCCTAAAGATGCGACCTCGATGAGCTGACGCATTGTCATCCATGAAGATGAAATTAGGCCTGTGTTGTTCATGCAGAGACACAATGACTGTATTAATGATGTTATTCAAGTAGTACCATTCACAGTGGTGCAGTTCTGTATTGACTAGACACACCTGCCCAAACTGTAACACCACCACCACCAAAGGCTCGTCTGGTGACAACAGAGGCTGAGGCTTAGATGGCCTTGCTGTTTGCCCGGCGGTCGTTTCACAGCGAACTTTGCTTGTTCGCGGTTGGCCGAACGGGTGAACATATGGCGATGTCCGCTGGCGCCATATACTTTTACATTGTGAAGAACTTTGACCCATGACACATCAATCAGGTGATACAGGACAGCCAATTGAGACGTTTCAGCACATGGAAATACCCCCTACCTTATAAATAAACCTGATCTGGCCGCCATTTTACATTCTGTCTTTTGCCAGTGTAGGGAGAGGTTGCTTTGTGGAGCAGGGACAGACTGTTAGGGACACCAAACGCTAGCTAATAGGGCCACAAAAGTCCTTTTAAGAACTGGTATAGGTGTGCTATAGATAGGTATGACTTACAGAGGGGTGTAATATACTTATAATATACTTTCTAACATGGAAAGTATATTATAGTGCATTTGAATTGTGCAGAAGTTGTGTGCGGTTCTGCTGCGATACTGCGGCTACATAGAGTGCCAAACGCTATTGGAACAAATAATTTCTACTGATGTGAAATACCAGTTGCCCCCCAAAAAAACTGAAGCAGGGGTGAGATATACCAATAATATACTTTCTATATAGTGCAGTTGGGTAGTGCAGCATTGGTTTGCGGTTTTGCTGCGTTACCTCAGCTACAGATAGTGACAAACCACATTGGAACAAATAATTTCTACTGGTGTGATATACCAGTTGCCCCCCCAAAAAAAGTGATTGAAGCAGGGGTGTGATATACCTTCTCCCCCCCCCCCCCCCCAAAAAAAAGTGATTGAAGCAGGGGTGTTATATACCAATTATATACTTTCTATATAGTGCAGTTGAGTAGTGCAGCATTTGTTTGCGGGTTTGTTGCGTTACCTCAGCTACAGATAGTGACAAACGCCATTGGAACAAATAATTTCTACTGGTGTGATATACCAGTTGAAATGTAAATAGCGGCTGCTTCTATAGAACAAATAGATACAGGGTGCTCACCTCTCGGTCCACCCAAACCGACAGGGAGTAAAAACTGAAGAAGAAGAATGAGGGGCACTCCAAATCTAGGAAATTGTAGACAGCACTAGGCGGATGAGCCAAATATTTTATAAAATGAAATATGGATAAAACCAATACAATAAAAACAACTGTAAGTAAATAAAATCAAATATGCAATAAAACCATATCCCAGATGGACATCTGGACACCAAGTGATGAAAGTCCCGGTACAGCCTCTATAGCATATAATGACCGCAAATCTTTGCAAGGGATAATGGTACTGCGTGTGTCACAATCCCATATATCTGACCGAGCAATATACTCCGGTGTGTCTGGATGAAAAGACTGACACTTCCTGCCTCTTTCCAGCAGTGCTATCCAATGGCCCAACACAGCTGTGGCAAACATTGGTGTGTATATCTGTCCCAGCAGGACACCCAAATGCAATGACAGTGGCAGGTGATACTTTACCACTCTTCGTCACCCGCCGGACAGTCCGCTCGCCTCTCCTGCCGCTCTGCCCAACGCGGCATCCCACGTGGTATGGAGTCTCCACGTGACGTTTCACGTGACTCCTCAGCTATTCAGAGGTACGGTGTCGAGCACTTTCTACTGTCCTGGATATCGTACTCCAGCGCATCCGGTTTGAAGGCAGTCAATGATAAATCCTGTATATGAATCTTTTAGTCCATAAAGGTGCAATTGATGACAAAGTGGGTAAATCCTGTATGCGAATCCTTAAATGTAAATCGAGCTCACTGTCCCAAAGAACCAATCACGTTTCAGGGTATACACCCCTTCCTCAGTGGTGGTAACAGTGAGCACTTAGTACCTTTTTGTACCTTTTATAAGGCAAAGTTTGGGTGGGACTGAGCTAATTGGAGAGATAGAAGGCTTGGTCTGGAATCCGGATCTCTTTACTATATGAACTCCAATGGAGCGAAAACCAGCTCGGAAGAAACGCAATTGCGTTTTCATGGAACTCTGTATACATTTCAGTACTCAAATCAGACAAATCAAAGTGCCATCACAATTCTAGATAGATTGTCACCATTGCTCTGCCCAGATTTATATGCAGCTACAGGCTATCAAACAATACTCCTACATCTATGTCTAGACACATAATCTGGGCTAACATATGTAAATATGCAACCAAATATGGCAAAATATACAAAAAACATAAAAAACGCAGCTGCGTTGTTGATGCTTTTTCACTGTGTTTTTGATGCGTTTTCTATCAAAAACACCCAAATGGCCCCTAAGGGGTTCAGGTCTCTTGCCTCAAAGGCATCAAAGCGTTGGTAGTGGTCCACCGTCATAAAATTAGATAGAGATATCTGATAAATGGGGGAGGAGAACCAGACAGGGAGGAAGGAACAGAGTGCTGATAGACAGCCAGACTCTGATCCTACGTCACCACCTGGCTCACCCCCCATGATTCATAGAATCCCAAATAACTCCAATTCGGCATTGAGGCCCCTTGGAATGAGGGAATCAAACTCAAAAATGCAACGAGACTCTTGTCTGGACATGGAAGCTATATGATTCCTACCCCTCCAAGGTCTCTTAACCCGTTCCAATGCAATGTACTTTAGGGAGGAAGGATCGCAATTATGCACTTCTTTAAAATGTTTGGAGAGTGAATGTAACATGTATCCCTTCCCGATATCAGCAACATGCTCTGCCACCCTCTTTTTTAACATTCTCTTTGTCCTCCCTATGTATTGCTTTCAACAGCTACATTGTAACAAATAGATCACATCCGTCGAATCGCAGGTCAGACACTCTTTTATGTCTATCCTAAAAGCATTTTGAGTAGAAGTGGCCCTCGTTGTTTTTCTTGGAAAACTGGTGGATCTACAATTTCCACACCGGCCACATCTATGAAAGCCCCCTGATGTCAACCAATTGTGACCTTCTTGTTTGCCCATTCTGTCCATTTTCAGTGTAGGTGCCACCTTTGCTGCCAAATTCACCGCTTTTGTGTAGGTGATCTTAGGGTCTTTGGTAAGAGAGGATCCTATAACTTTAGGAGGAGATGACAATATTTTCTGATGATTCTCTCTACCTGTCGATGTTGGGAGTGATAGGGTAGAATCATCCTCATTACTTCCTCTTCCTCTAAAAATTGCTGACTCAGGGTCCTAGCCTCTTCCTCGAATTGTCGTCTATGTACCGGCGCCATAACACCAGACCTGCCCCCAGCCTCGGCCATATGGTCTCGGATTCCCACTATGCCAAAAATAAGTTGGAATAGCTGGGGGCGAAACTGGTGCCCATGGCAGTGCCGGAAAGTTGCACATAGAAGTCCCGCTCATATGAGAAATAATTGTGCGAAAGAATGTAATCCACTCCTTCCAAAAGGAACGAAAGTTGTTCGTTCGTCAGTGTGTTACTCGCCTGAAATTGTTTCTTTAGGGCCTCTAGACCCAATTTGTGTTCAATCACCGCATAAAGCGAGCTCACATCAAGAGTGCCCAACAACCAAACCTCTTTCCACTCCAGCGATTCCAAATACCAGTTGCCCCCCCAAAACAGTGATTGAAGCAGGGGTGTTATATACCAATTATATACTTTCTATATAAAGCAGTTGGGTAGTGCAGCATTTGTTTGTGGTTTAGCTGCGTTACCTCAGCTACAGATAGTGACAAACCACATTGGAACAAATAATTTCTACTGGTGTAATATACCAGTTTCCCCCAAAAAAAGTGATTGAAGCAGGGGTGTGATATACCTTCTTCCACAAATACTGCTCTTCTATAAGTACTTTTGTCACAGGGTCATTTTGAAAATGACAGGCAGAGGAAGAGGCAGGCCATTCCACAGGGGTGGTAGGGGTCAGGCAGGTGCACCAGGCTGGTGCCTAAGTGGGAAGTTGCAGAAGGTGCGTGCTATTACGTCAAAGGACGCACCAGACTTGGTTTAGTGACTCACTCAGCCTTCCGCTTCTGTACCCTCCTCATCCTCTCTATCTGCACCCTCTTCACTCTATGCTGTGTGCACCCCCAAAGACACCACCACCACCACCATATCCCCTCCGCTCGAGTCAGAGGAATTATTTTCCCATCCATTCCAAGACCTTACCAATGCGCAGCCATTCTTGGCATCGGATCAGGAAGTGGAGGTATCAACGGTCGCCACCCAGCAGTCTGACGACAGTACCCAGATCAGCCCAAGGAGGGTGGTCCCCGCTGTTGCTGCCTACTCCGAGATCTCTAATGTTAGTGGTGGTGAAGGGGACAATGATGACGTGTCTATGGACGTCACGTGGGTGCCCACAAGAGAGGAAGCGGAGGGGAGTTCAGATGGAGAGACGGAGAAGCAGAGAGGGAGGAGAAGCAGGCAGAACTTACAGTGCACAGGAGGCAAAAAGCAGACTGCTAGTGTATCTGAAATGAGCCATCCACCATGCACGGTCACATCTGGCGCTCCCAGGACACCGACACATGGCTCCGCAGTGTGGGCTTTTTTTTAACGTGTCCGCTGCTGACAATAATGTTGCCATCTGCAGCCTGTGCTGTCAACGCATAGGTCGCGGTAAGCCCAACACTCACCTTGGGACGCCCGCCTTAAGAAGGCACCTGGTCTCCTATCACCGAGCCCAGTGTGAGCAACACCGTCAGAACCCACAAAGACACACTCCTGGTGCTCCACGTCCTGCCTCTTCTCCTTCCCCTTCTCCTCTCTCCTCCCATTTGTCCTCCATTCCACCTTCCACCATGCCGTTGTCGTGTTCATCTGGCAAAAGGCAGGCTTCCATGGCCCAAATGTTCGAGCGAAAAAAGATGACGCTAGATAACCCTCTTGCCCAACGGCTAACTGCTGGCTTGTCAGAACTGCTAGCCAGCTACTGCCATATAAACTGGTGGACTAGGAGGCCTTTAGAAAATTTGTGGCCATTGGCACACCGCAATGGAAGGTACCCGGAAGGAAATATTTCTCCCAGTAGGGCATCCCAGAGCTATATGGCCACGTTCAGCGGCAAGTGAATGTATCTCCAGCACACAGTGTCTGTGCCAAGATACATCTGACCACAGACACGTGGTCTAGCAAACACGGGCAGGGAAGGTACATAACTTTTACTGCCCACAGGGTGAACCTTCTGATGGCCGTCAAGCATGCAACCCGTGGCACCCGTGTGGATTTGGTGTTACCGCCACAAATTGCTGCTTCTTCTTCTCCTCCTTCTACTCCATCCTCCGTCTCCTCCTCGGCTGACTCCTCCTCTTTCACTGCTACCGCCTCTTCCGCTGCGCCCCCCAATCTCCCCAGAACCACGCCAAAAGCGCACTCTGTCTCCCATCAGCCACAGACCTGCTGCTTAGCTTCGGGAGCGAGGATCTGTGTTCGGCCTCGTTCCCAGGGCGGCTTTTGCTAGCTGGGAGACTCCCTGCTCCTAGGTCTGCCTTGAGCGCTGAGCTGATCACTCGGTGCTCGACTTGTCTGTCTGTCGGTCATGTGACGCTGGCCACGTCACATGACCCTCACTCCCCACTATAAATACAGGCAACCTGCTGGCTACAGGTTGCCTGTGATTTTGGTCCCTTAGGCTGTGTATTATTATTGTTATTAAGCTTACCTTTGGATTTGACCCTTGATCTGCTTCCTGACACCTCTTCTGCCTGCTCCCTGAACCTTGACGCTACCTCTCGGATTTTGACCTCGGCCCGCTCTCGTATCTGTCTCTGTCTCCTCCCTCGTACTGACGTGACCTTCTGGACTGACCCCGGCTTGTTGACCCGCCTCGCCCTTCCGTTTTTGGTGGTACCTTGCTTGTTCCACCTCTCTGTCCGCTCGAGTGCTACCTCTCATTGGCTGTCCGCTTCCCTGCTGTCTCTATCTCTCTGCTTGCACTTACTCAGGTCAGGGACTGTCGCCCAGTTGCGCCCCGTCACCTAGGGCGGGTGGTGCAAGTAGGCAGGGACAGGGGACCGGGTGGCAGCTCAGGGGGTGCACCTCCGCTCTATCTTTATACCCGTAACGCTACCCCGTGACAGAATCACAGGCCTTAATGTAGCATGGACTCTCTACAGAGTCTCACCGAACATGTGCAGGGTCTTGCTGAAATAGTACAGGAACTTGGGGAGAGACTACAGGTTCAAGAGACCGTCCGAACTCCCCCTATTATTGCTCCCGCCACCATTCAGGTGGAACCACACATTAAATTACCCGATCGGTTTTCGGGTGACCGCCAAAGTTTTTTAGCTTTCAAGGAAAGCTGTAAACTTTATTTTCGACTACGTCCTCATTCCTCTGGTCCTGATCCACAGAGGGTTGGTATTATCATCTCCCTGCTTTAAGGGGACCCCCAGGAATGGGCCTTTTCTTTGCCTTCGGATTCCCCTTGTCTTAATTCTTTTTTATTGAGAAAAATGTAAAACATACATATGAAGTATATGTTATAATAGTAACATTTGTTATGACTAGGGATGAGCGAACCCGAACTGTATAGTTCGGGTTCGTACCGAATTTTGGGGTGTCAGTGACACGGACCCGAACCCGAACATTTTCGTAAAAGTCCGGGTTCGGGTTCGGTGTTCGGCGCTTTCTTGGCGCTTTTTGAAAGGCTGCAAAGCAGCCAATCAACAGGCGTCATACTACTTGGCCCAAGAGGCCATCACAGCCATGCCTACTATTGGCATGGCTGTGATTGGCCAGTGCACCATGTGACCCAGCCTCTATTTAAGCTGGAGTCACGTAGCGCCGCACGTCACTCTGCTATGATCAGTATAGGGAGAGGTTGCAGCTGCGACGTTAGGGCGAGATTAGGCAGATTAACTCCTCCAAAAGACTTCATTCTGTGATCGATCTGCAGCTGTGGATCATTGAAGTGCTATTATTGACTTGCTCACTTTTTTGAGGCTGCCCAGAGCGTTTTTAGATCACTTTTTTTCTGGGGTGATCGGCGGCCATTTTGTGACTTGTGGTGCGCCAGCACGAGCTATCACCAAGTGTATTTAACCATCGATAGTGTGGTTATTTTGTGCTATATCCTACATCAGCTGCAGGCTGAGCCTGTGTCACCGAAGTGCATTTAACCATCAACAGTCTGGTTATTTTTTGGCCATATACTACATTAGCTGCAGGCTGAGCCTGTGTCAAAGAAGTGCATTTAACCATCAACAGTCTGGTTATTTTTTGGCCGTATACTACATCTGGTGCAGGCTGAGCCTGTGTCACCCAAGTGCATTTAACCATCAACAGTGTGGTTATTTTTTGGCCATATATTACATCAGGGGCAAGTTGAGCCTGTCACCCAGCGCCTAAAAAATAGACCTGACATTTCTATTCAACCAAATCTGCACAGTTTAAGCTGGTCAAGTTATTTGTAGTGACCGTAATAGCAGACTTTTTGTTCTGGGTTGAAAAAGCATTCCCAAATTTGCCATTCTGAAAATAACTAGTTTGTGGTATTTGAGGCCTACTTGAAATCTATCCCAAAAAGAAAATCTTACATTGAAGGTATTGATAGTGTCATTCAGAAAAACCTAAGACACACGCTAGCGTGCTGATAGAAGTGTCATTCTGTGATTAAACCTATAACTGTCACACAGCGCAAAAAAAAACAGGTCTCACATCTCTATTCAACCAAATCTGCACAGTTTTAGCTGGTCAAGTTATTTGTAGTGACCGTAAAAGCAGACTTTTTGTTCTGGGTTGAAAAAGCATTCCCAAATTTGCCATTCTCAAAATAACTAGTTTGTGGTATTTGAGGCCTACTTGAAATCTATCCCAAAAAGAAACACTTACATTGAAGGTATTGATAGTGTCATTCAGAAAAACCTAAGACACACGCTAGCGTGCTGATAGAAGTGTCATTCTGTGATTAAACCTATAACTGTCACACAGCGCAAAAAAAAACAGGTCTCACATCTCTATTCAACCAAATCTGCACAGTTTTAGCTGGTCAAGTTATTTGTAGTGACCGTAAAAGCAGACTTTTTGTTCTGGGTTGAAAAAGCATTCCCAAATTTGCCATTCTCAAAATAACTAGTTTGTGGTATTTGAGGCCTACTTGAAATCTATCCCAAAAAGAAAATCTTACATTGAAGGTATTGATAGTGTCATTCAGAAAAACCTAAGACACACGTTAGCGTGCTGATAGAAGTGTCATTCTGTGATTAAACCTATAACTGTCAGACAGCGCAAAAAAAAACAGGTCTCACATCTCTATTCAACCAAATCTGCACAGTTTTAGCTGGTCAAGTTATTTGTAGTGACCGTAAAAGCAGACTTTTTGTTCTGGGTTGAAAAAGCATTCCCAAATTTGCCATTCTCAAAATAACTAGTTTGTGGTATTTGAGGCCTACTTGAAATCTATCCCAAAAAGAAAATCTTACATTGAAAGTATTGATAGTGTCATTCAGAAAAACCTAAGACACACGCTAGCGAGCTGATAGAAGTGTCATTCTGTGATTAAACCTATAACTGTCAGACAGCGCAAAAAAAAAACAGGTCTCACATCTCTATTCAACCAAATCTGCACAGTTTTAGCTGGTCAAGTTATTTGTAGTGACCGTAAAAGCAGACTTTTTGTTCTGGGTTGAAAAAGCATTCCCAAATTTGCCATTCTGAAAATAACTAGTTTGTGGTATTTGAGGCCTACTTGAAATCTATCCCAAAAAGAAAACTTACATTGAAGGTATTGATAGTGTCATTCAGAAAAACCTAAGACACACGCTAGCGTGCTGATAGAAGTGTCATTCTGTGATTAAACCTATAACGGTCACACAGCGCAAAAAAAAACAGGTCTCACATCTCTATTCAACCAAATCTGCACAGTTTTAGCTGGTCAAGTTATTTGTAGTGACCGTAAAAGCAGACTTTTTGTTCTGGGTTGAAAAAGCATTCCCAAATTTGCCATTCTCAAAATTACTAGTTTGTGGTATTTGAGGCCTACTTGAAATCTATCCCAAAAAGAAAATCTTACATTGAAGGTATTGATAGTGTCATTCAGAAAAACCTAAGACACACGCTAGCGTGCTGATAGAAGTGTCATTCTGTGATTAAACCTATAACTGTCAGACAGCGCAAAAAAAAAACAGGTCTCACATCTCTATTCAACCAAATATGCACAGATTTAGCTGGTCAAGTTATTTGTAGTGACCGTAAAAGCAGACTTTTTGTTCTGGGTTGAAAAAGCATTCCCAAATTTGCCATTCTGAAAATAACTAGTTTGTGGTATTTGAGGCCTACTTGAAATCTATCCCAAAAAGAAAAACTTACATTGAAGGTATTGATAGTGTCATTCAGAAAAACCTAAGACACACGCTAGCGTGCTGATAGAAGTGTCATTCTATGATTAAACCTATAACTGTCAGACAGCGCAAAAAAAAACAGGTCTCACATTTCTATTCAACCAAATCTGCACAGTTTTAGCTGGTCAAGTTATTTGTAGTGACCGTAAAAGCAGACTTTTTGTTCTGGGTTGAAAAAGCATTCCCAAATTTGCCATTCTCAAAATTACTAGTTTGTGGTATTTGAGGCCTACTTGAAATCTATCCCAAAAAGAAAATCTTACATTGAAGGTATTGATAGTGTCATTCAGAAAAACCTAAGACACACGCTAGCGTGCTCATAGAAGTGTCATTCTGTGATTAAACCTATAACTGTCACACAGCGCAAAAAAAAAACAGGTCTCACATCTCTATTCAACCAAATCTGCACAGTTTTAGCTGGTCAAGTTATTTGTAGTGACCGTAAAAGCAGACTTTTTGTTCTGGGTTGAAAAAGCATTCCCAAATTTGCCATTCTCAAAATTACTAGTTTGTGGTATTTGAGGCCTACTTGAAATCTATCCCAAAAAGAAAATCTTACATTGAAGGTATTGATAGTGTCATTCAGAAAAACCTAAGACACATGCTAGCGTGCTGATAGAAGTGTCATTCTGTGATTAAACCTATAACTGTCACACAGCGCAAAAAAAAACAGGTCTCACATCTCTATTCAACCAAATCTGCACAGTTTTAGCTGGTCAAGTTATTTGTAGTGACCATAAAAGCAGACTTTTTGTTCTGGGTTGAAAAAGCATTCCCAAATTTGCCATTCTCAAAATAACTAGCTTGTGGTATTTGAGGCCTACTTGAAATCTATCCCAAAAAGAAAATCTTACATTGAAGGTATTGATAGTGTCATTCAGAAAAACCTAAGACACACGCTAGCGTGCTGATAGAAGTGTCATTCTGTGATTAAACCTATAACTGTCACACAGCGCAAAAAAAAACAGGTCTCACATCTCTATTCAACCAAATCTGCACAGTTTTAGCTGGTCAAGTTATTTGTAGTGACCGTAAAAGCAGACTTTTTGTTCTGGGTTGAAAAAGCATTCCCAAATTTGCCATTCTGAAAATAACTAGTTTGTGGTATTTGAGGCCTACTTGAAATCTATCCCAAAAAGAAACACTTACATTGAAGGTATTGATAGTGTCATTCAGAAAAACCTAAGACACACGCTAGCGTGCTGATAGAAGTGTCATTCTGTGATTAAACCTATAACTGTCACACAGCGCAAAAAAAAACAGGTCTCACATCTCTATTCAACCAAATCTGCACAGTTTTAGCTGGTCAAGTTATTTGTAGTGACCGTAAAAGCAGACTTTTTGTTCTGGGTTGAAAAAGCATTCCCAAATTTGCCATTCTCAAAATAACTAGTTTGTGGTATTTGAGGCCTACTTGAAATCTATCCCAAAAAGAAAATCTTACATTGAAGGTATTGATAGTGTTATTCAGAAAAACCTAAGACACACGCTAGCGTGCTGACAGAAGTGTCATTCTGTGATTAAACCTATAACTGTCACACAGCGCAAAAAAAATCAGGTCTCACATCTCTATTCAACCAAATCTGCACAGTTTTAGCTGGTCAAGTTATTTGTAGTGACCGTAAAAGCAGACTTTTTGTTCTGGGTTGAAAAAGCATTCCCAAATTTGCCATTCTCAAAATAACTAGTTTGTGGTATTTGAGGCCTACTTGAAATCTATCCCAAAAAGAAAATCTTACATTGAAGGTATTGATAGTGTCATTCAGAAAAACCTAAGACACACGCTAGCGTGCTGATAGAAGTGTCATTCTGTGATTAAACCTATAACTGTCACACAGCGCAAAAAAAAACAGGTCTCACATCTCTATTCAACCAAATCTGCACAGTTTTAGCTGGTCAAGTTATTTGTAGTGACCATAAAAGCAGACTTTTTGTTCTGGGTTGAAAAAGCATTCCCAAATTTGCCATTCTCAAAATAACTAGTTTGTGGTATTTGAGGCCTACTTGAAATCTATCCCAAAAAGAAAATCTTACATTGAAGGTATTGATAGTGTCATTCAGAAAAACCTAAGACACACGCTAGCGTGCTGATAGAAGTGTCATTCTGTGATTAAACCTATAACTGTCACACAGCGCAAAAAAAATCAGGTCTCACATCTCTATTCAACCAAATCTGCACAGTTTTAGCTGGTCAAGTTATTTGTAGTGACCGTAAAAGCAGACTTTTTGTTCTGGGTTGAAAAAGCATTCCCAAATTTGCCATTCTCAAAATAACTAGTTTGTGGTATTTGAGGCCTACTTGAAATCTATCCCAAAAAGAAAATCTTACATTGAAGGTATTGATAGTGTCATTCAGAAAAACCTAAGACACACGCTAGCGTGCTGATAGAAGTGTCATTCTGTGATTAAACCTATAACTGTCACACAGCGCAAAAAAAAACAGGTCTCACATCTCTATTCAACCAAATCTGCACAGTTTTAGCTGGTCAAGTTATTTGTAGTGACCATAAAAGCAGACTTTTTGTTCTGGGTTGAAAAAGCATTCCCAAATTTGCCATTCTCAAAATAACTAGTTTGTGGTATTTGAGGCCTACTTGAAATCTATCCCAAAAAGAAAATCTTACATTGAAGGTATTGATAGTGTCATTCAGAAAAACCTAAGACACACGCTAGCGTGCTGATAGAAGTGTCATTCTGTGATTAAACCTATAACTGTCACACAGCGCAAAAAAAAACAGGTCTCACATCTCTATTCAACCAAATCTGCACAGTTTTAGCTGGTCAAGTTATTTGTAGTGACCGTAAAAGCAGACTTTTTGTTCTGGGTTGAAAAAGCATTCCCAAATTTGCCATTCTGAAAATAACTAGTTTGTGGTATTTGAGGCCTACTTGAAATCTATCCCAAAAAGAAACACTTACATTGAAGGTATTGATAGTGTCATTCAGAAAAACCTAAGACACACGCTAGCGTGCTGATAGAAGTGTCATTCTGTGATTAAACCTATAACTGTCACACAGCGCAAAAAAAAACAGGTCTCACATCTCTATTCAACCAAATCTGCACAGTTTTAGCTGGTCAAGTTATTTGTAGTGACCGTAAAAGCAGACTTTTTGTTCTGGGTTGAAAAAGCATTCCCAAATTTGCCATTCTCAAAATAACTAGTTTGTGGTATTTGAGGCCTACTTGAAATCTATCCCAAAAAGAAAATCTTACATTGAAGGTATTGATAGTGTTATTCAGAAAAACCTAAGACACACGCTAGCGTGCTGATAGAAGTGTCATTCTGTGATTAAACCTATAACTGTCACACAGCGCAAAAAAAATCAGGTCTCACATCTCTATTCAACCAAATCTGCACAGTTTTAGCTGGTCAAGTTATTTGTAGTGACCGTAAAAGCAGACTTTTTGTTCTGGGTTGAAAAAGCATTCCCAAATTTGCCATTCTCAAAATAACTAGTTTGTGGTATTTGAGGCCTACTTGAAATCTATCCCAAAAAGAAAATCTTACATTGAAGGTATTGATAGTGTCATTCAGAAAAACCTAAGACACACGCTAGCGTGCTGATAGAAGTGTCATTCTGTGATTAAACCTTTAACTGTCACACAGCGCAAAGAAAAACAGGTCTCACATCTCTATTCAACCAAATCTGCACAGTTTTAGCTGGTCAAGTTATTTGTAGTGACCGTAAAAGCAGACTTTTTGTTCTGGGTTGAAAAAGCATTTCCAAATTTGCCATTCTCAAAATAACTAGTTTGTGGTATTTGAGGCCTACTTGAAATCTATCCCAAAAAGAAAAACTTACATTGAAGGTATTGATAGTGTCATTCAGAAAAACCTAAGACACACGCTAGCGTGCTGATAGAAGTGTCATTCTGTGATTAAACCTATAACTGTCACACAGCGCAAAAAAAAACAGGTCTCACATCTCTATTCAACCAAATCTGCACAGTTTTAGCTGGTCAAGTTATTTGTAGTGACCGTAAAAGCAGACTTTTTGTTCTGGGTTGAAAAAGCATTCCCAAATTTGCCATTCTGAAAATAACTAGTTTGTGGTATTTGAGGCCTACTTGAAATCTATCCCAAAAAGAAAATCTTACATTGAAGGTATTGATAGTGTCATTCAGAAAAACCTAAGACACATGCTAGCGTGCTGATAGAAGTGTCATTCTGTGATTAAACCTATAACTGTCACACAGCGCAAAAAAAAACAGGTCTCACATCTCTATTCAACCAAATCTGCACAGTTTTAGCTGGTCAAGTTATTTGTAGTGACCGTAAAAGCAGACTTTTTGTTCTGGGTTGAAAAAGCATTCCCAAATTTGCCATTCTGAAAATAACTAGTTTGTGGTATTTGAGGCCTACTTGAAATCTATCCCAAAAAGAAAAACTTACATTGAAGGTATTGATAGTGTCATTCAGAAAAACCTAAGACACACGCTAGCGTGCTGATAGAAGTGTCATTCTGTGATTAAACCTATAACTGTCACACAGCGCAAAAAAAAACAGGTCTCACATCTCTATTCAACCAAATCTGCACAGTTTTAGCTGGTCAAGTTATTTGTAGTGACCGTAAAAGCAGACTTTTTGTTCTGGGTTGAAAAAGCATTCCCAAATTTGCCATTCTCAAAATAACTAGTTTGTGGTATTTGACGCCTACTTGAAATCTATCCCAAAAAGAAAATCTTACATTGAAGGTATTGATAGTGTCATTCAGAAAAACCTAAGACACATGCTAGCGTGCTGATAGAAGTGTCATTCTGTGATTAAACCTATAACTGTCACACAGCGCAAAAAAAACAGGTCTCACATCTCTATTCAACCAAATCTGCACAGTTTTAGCTGGTCAAGTTATTTGTAGTGACCGTAAAAGCAGACTTTTTGTTCTGGGTTGAAAAAGCATTCCCAAATTTGCCATTCTCAAAATTGTGGTGAACGGGAACAATGAGGAAAACATCTAATAAGGGACGCGGACGCGGACGTGGACATGGTCGTGGTGGTGTTAGTGGACCCTCTGGTGCTGGGAGAGGACGTGGCCGTTCTGCCACAGCCACACGTCCTAGTGAACCAACTACCTCAGGTCCCAGTAGCCAGCAGAATTTACAGCAATATTTGGTGGGGCCCAATGCCGTTCTAAGGATGGTAAGGCCTGAGCAGGTACAGGCATTAGTCAATTGGGTGGCCGACAGTGGATCCAGCACGTTCACATTATCTCCCACCCAGTCTTCTGCAGAAAGCGCACAGATGGCGCATGAAAACCAAGCCCATCGGTCTGTCACTTCACCCCCATGCATATCAGGGAAACTGTCTGAGCCTCAAGTTATGCAGCAGTCTCTTATGCTGTTTGAAGACTCTGCTGCCAGGGTTTCCCAAGAGCATCCACTTAGCCCTTCCCCAGGGGTGGAAGAGATAGAATGCACTAACGCACAACCACTTATTTTTCCTGATGATGAGGACATGGGAATACCACCTCAGCACGTCTCTGATGATGACGAAACACAGGTGCCAACTGCTGCGTCTTTCTGCAGTGTGCAGACTGAACAGGAGGTCAGGGATCAAGACTGGGTGGAAGACGATGCAGGGGACGATGAGGTCCTAGACCCCACATGGAATGAAGGTCGTGCCACTGACTTTCACAGTTCGGAGGAAGAAGCAGTGGTGAGACCGAGCCAACAGCGTAGCAAAAGAGGGAGCAGTGGGAAAAATCAGAACACCCGCCGCCAAGAGACTCCGCCTGCTACTGACCGCCGCCATCTGGGACTGAGCACCCCAAAGGCAGCTTCAAGGAGTTCCCTGGCATGGCACTTCTTCAAACAATGTGCTGACGACAAGACTTGAGTGGTTTGCACGCTGTGCCATCAGAGCCTGAAGCGAGGCATTAACGTTCTGAACCTTAGCACAACCTGCATGACCAGGCACCTGCATGCAAAGCATGAACTGCAGTGGAGTAAACACCTTAAAAACAAGGAAGTCACTCAGGCTCCCCCTGCTACATCTTCTGCTGCTGCCGCCTCGGCCTCTTCTGCTGCTGCTGCCGACGCCTCGGCCTCTTCCTCCGCCTCTGAAGGAACGTTGGCACCTGCCGCCCAGCAAACATGGGATGTACCACCAACACCACCACCTGCGTCACCAAGCATCTCAACCATGTCACACGGCAGCGTTCAGCTCTCCATCTCACAAACATTTGAGAGAAAGCGTAAATTCTCACCTAGCCACCCTCGATCCCTGGCCCTGAATGCCAGCATTTCTAAACTACTGGCCTATGAAATGCTGTCATTTAGGCTGGTGGACACACACAGCTTCAAACAGCTCATGTCACTTGCTGTCCCACAGTATGTTGTTCCCAGCCGCCACTACTTCTCTAAGAGAGCCGTGCCTTCCCTGCACAAACAAGTGTCCGATAAAATCAAGTGTGCACTGCGCAACGCCATCTGTGGCAAGGTCCACCTAACCACAGATACGTGGACCAGTAAGCACGGCCAGGGACGCTATATCTCCCTAACTGCACACTGGGTAAATGTAGTGGCGGCTGGGCCCCAAGCGGAGAGCTATTTGGCGCACGTCCTTCCGCCGCCAAGGATCGCAAGGCAACATTCTTTGCCTCCTGTCTCCTCCTCCTCCTACTCAGCTTCCTCCTCCTCTTCTTCCACCTGCTCATCCAGTCAGCCACACACCTTCACCACCAACTTCAGCACAGCACGGGGTAAACGTCAGCAGGCCATTCTGAAACTCATATGTTTGGGGGACAGGCCCCACACCGCACAGGAGTTGTGGCGGGGTATAGAACAACAGACCGACGAGTGGTTGCTGCCGGTGAGCCTCAAGCCCGGCCTGGTGGTGTGCGATAATGGGCGAAATCTCGTTGCAGCTCTGGGACTAGCCGGTTTGACGCACATCCCTTGCCTGGCGCATGTGCTGAATTTGGTGGTGCAGAAGTTCATTCGCAACTACCCCGACATGTCAGAGCTGCTGCATAAAGTGCGGGCCGTCTGTTCGCGCTTCCGGCGTTCACACCCTGCCGCTGCTCGCCTGTCTGCGCTACAGCGTAACTTCGGCCTTCCCGCTCACCGCCTCATATGCGACGTGCCCACCTAGTGGAACTCCACCTTGCATATGCTGGACAGACTGTGCGAGCAGCAGCAGGCCATAGTGGAGTTTCAGCTGCAGCACGCACGGGTCAGTCGCACTGCGGATCAGACCCACTTCACCACCAATGACTGGGCCTCCATGCGAGACCTGTGTGCCCTGTTGCGCTGTTTCGAGTACTCCACCAACATGGCCAGTGGCGATGACGCCGTTATCAGCGTTACAATACCCTTTCTATGTCTCCTTGAGAAAACACTTAGGGCGATGATGGAAGAGGAGGTGGCCCAGGAGGAAGAGGAGGAAGAGGGGTCATTTTTAGCACTTTCAGGCCAGTCTCTTCAAAGTGACTCAGAGGGAGGTTTTTTGCAACACCAGAGGCCAGGTACAAATGTGGCCAGACAGGGCCCACTACTGGAGGACGAGGAGGACGAGGATGAGAAGGAGGTGGAGGAGGATGAGGATGAAGCATGTTCACAGCGGGGTGGCACCCAAAGCAGCTCGGGCCCATCACTGGTGCGTGGCTGGGGGGAAACACAGGACGATGACGATACGCCTCCCACAGAGGACAGCTTGTCCTTACCTCTGGGCAGCCTGGCACACATGAGCGACTACATGCTGCAGTGCCTGCACAACGACAGCAGAGTTGCCCACATTTTAACGTGTGCAGACTACTGGGTTGCCACCCTGCTGGATCCCCGGTACAAAGACAATGTGCCCACCTTACTTCCTACACTGGAGCGTGATAGGAAGATGCGCGAGTACAAGCGCACGTTGGTAGACGCGCTACTGAGAGCATTCCCAAATGTCACAGGGGAACCAGTGGAAGCCCAAGGCGAAGGCAGAGGAGGAGCAAGAGGTCGCCAACGCAGCTGTGTCACGCCCAGCTCCTCTGAGGGCAGGGATAGCATGGCAGAGATGTGGAAAAGTTTTGTCAACACGCCACAGCTAAGTGCACCACCACCTGATACGGAAAGTGTTAGCAGGAGGCAACATTTCACTAACATGGTGGAACAGTACCTGTGCACACCCCTCCACGTACTGACTGATGGTTCGGCCCCATTCAACTTCTGGGTCTCCAAATTGTCCACGTGGCCAGAGCTAGCCTTTTATGCCTCGGAGGTGCTGGCCTGCCCGGCGGCCAGCGTTTTGTCTGAACGTGTATTCAGCACGGCAGGGGGTGTCATTACAGACAAACACAGCCGCCTGTCTACAGCCAATGTGGACAAGCTGACGTTCATAAAAATGAACCAGGCATGGATCCCACAGGACCTGTCCATCCCTTGTGCAGATTAGATATTAACTACATCCCCTTAACAATATATTATTCTACTCCAGGGCACTTCCTCATTCAATACTATTTTTAATTTAATTTTACCATTATATTGCGGGGCAACCCAAAGTGGAATGAACCTCTCCTCTGTCTGGGTGCCGGGGCCTAAATGTGTGACAGTGGCCTGTTCCAGTGGTGGGTGACGTGAAGCCTGATTCTCTGCTATGACATGAATACAGATTCTGCGCTGACATAAGGCCAGATTCTCTGTTACGGGACCTCTCTCCTCTGCCTGGGTGCCTGGGCCTAAATGTGTGACAGTGGCCTGTTCCAATGGTGGGTGACGTGAAGCCTGATTCTCTGCTATGACATGAAGACAGATTCTGTGCTGACATAAGGCCAGATTCTCTGTTACGGGACCTCTCTCCTCTGCCTGGGTGCCTGGGCCTAAATGTGTGACAGTGGCCTGTTCCAGTGGTGGGTGACGTGAAGCCTGATTCTCTGCTATGACATGAAGACAGATTCTGCGCTGACATAAGGCCAGATTCTCTGTTACGGGACCGCTCTCCTCTGTCTGGGTGCCGGGGCCTAAATGTGTGACAGTGGCCTGTTCCAGTGGTGGGTGACGTGAAACCTGATTCTCTGCTATGACATGAATACAGATTCTGCGCTGACATAAGGCCAGATTCTCTGTTACGGGACCGCTCTCCTCTGCCTGGGTGCCGGGGCCTAAATGTGTGACAGTGGCCTGTTCCAGTGGTGGGTGACGTGAAGCCTGATTCTCTGCTATGACATGAATACAGATTCTGCGCTGACATAAGGCCAGATTCTCTGTTACGGGACCTCTCACCTCTGTCTGGCTGCCGGGGCCTAAATATAAGACAGTGGCCTGTTCCAGTGGTGGGTGACGTGAAGCCTGATTCTCTGCTATGACATGAAGACAGATTCTGCGCTGACATAAGGCCAGATTCTCTGTTACGGGACCTCTCTCCTCTGCCTGGGTGCCTGGGCCTAAATGTGTGACAGTGGCCTGTTCCAGTGGTGGGTGACGTGAAGCCTGATTCTCTGCTATGACATGAAGACAGATTCTGCGCTGACATAAGGCCAGATTCTCTGTTATGGGACCGCTCTCCTCTGTCTGGGTGCCGGGGCCTAAATGTGTGACAGTGGCCTGTTCCAGTGGTGGGTGACGTGAAGCCTGATTCTCTGCTATGACATGAAGACAGATTCTGTGCTGACATAAGGCCAGATTCTCTGTTACGGGACCTCTCACCTCTGTCTGGGTGCCGGGGCCTAAATATGTGACAGTGGCCTGTTCCAGTGGTGGGTGACGTGAAGCCTTATTCTCTGCTATGACATGAAGACTGATTCTGCGCTGACATAAGGCCAGATTCTCTGTTACGGGACCGCTCTCCTCTGTCTGGGTGCCGGGGCCTAAATGTGTGACAGTGGCCTGTTCCAGTGGTGGGTGACGTGAAGCCTGATTCTCTGCTATGACATGAATACAGATTCTGCGCTGACATAAGGCCAGATTCTCTGTTACGGGACCGCTCTCCTCTGCCTGGGTGCCGGGGCCTAAATATGTGACAGTGGCCTGTTCCAGTGGTGGGTGACGTGAAGCCTTATTCTCTGCTATGACATGAAGACTGATTCTGCGCTGACATAAGGCCAGATTCTCTGTTACGGGACCGCTCTCCTCTGTCTGGGTGCCGGGGCCTAAATGTGTGACAGTGGCCTGTTCCAGTGGTGGGTGACGTGAAACCTGATTCTCTGCTATGACATGAATACAGATTCTGCGCTGACATAAGGCCAGATTCTCTGTTACGGGACCTCTCACCTCTGTCTGGGTGCCGGGGCCTAAATATGTGACAGTGGCCTGTTCCAGTGGTGGGTGACGTGAAGCCTTATTCTCTGCTATGACATGAAGACTGATTCTGCGCTGACATAAGGCCAGATTCTCTGTTACGGGACCGCTCTCCTCTGTCTGGGTGCCGGGGCCTAAATGTGTGACAGTGGCCTGTTCCAGTGGTGGGTGACGTGAAGCCTGATTCTCTGCTATGACATGAATACAGATTCTGCGCTGACATAAGGCCAGATTCTCTGTTACGGGACCGCTCTCCTCTGCCTGGGTGCCGGGGCCTAAATATGTGACAGTGGCCTGTTCCAGTGGTGGGTGACGTGAAGCCTGATTCTCTGCTATGACATGAAGACAGATTCTGTGCTGACATAAGGCCAGATTCTCTGTTACGGGACCTCTCTCCTCTGCCTGGGTGCCTGGGCCTAAATGTGTGACAGTGGCCTGTTCCAGTGGTGGGTGACGTGAAGCCTGATTCTCTGCTATGACATGAAGACAGATTCTGCGCTGACATAAGGCCAGATTCTCTGTTACGGGACCGCTCTCCTCTGTCTGGGTGCCGGGGCCTAAATGTGTGACAGTGGCCTGTTCCAGTGGTGGGTGACGTGAAGCCTGATTCTCTGCTATGACATGAATACAGATTCTGCGCTGACATAAGGCCAGATTCTCTGTTACGGGACCGCTCTCCTCTGCCTGGGTGCCGGGGCCTAAATGTGTGACAGTGGCCTGTTCCAGTGGTGGGTGACGTGAAGCTTGATTCTCTGCTATGACATGAATACAGATTCTGCGCTGACATAAGGCCAGATTCTCTGTTATGGGACCGCTCTCCTCTGTCTGAGTGCCGGGGCCTAAATGTGTGACAGTGGCCTGTTCCAGTGGTGGGTGACGTGAAGCCTGATTCTCTGCTATGACATGAAGACAGATTCTGTGCTGACATAAGGCCAGATTCTCTGTTACGGGACCTCTCTCCTCTGCCTGGGTGCCTGGGCCTAAATGTGTGACAGTGGCCTGTTCCAGTGGTGGGTGACGTGAAGCCTGATTCTCTGCTATGACATGAAGACAGATTCTGCGCTGACATAAGGCCAGATTCTCTGTTACGGGACCGCTCTCCTCTGTCTGGGTGCCGGGGCCTAAATGTGTGACAGTGGCCTGTTCCAGTGGTGGGTGACGTGAAGCCTGATTCTCTGCTATGACATGAATACAGATTCTGCGCTGACATAAGGCCAGATTCTCTGTTACGGGACCGCTCTCCTCTGCCTGGGTGCCTGGGCCTAAATGTGTGACAGTGGCCTTTTCCAGTGGTGGGTGACGTGAAGCCTGATTCTCTGCTATGACATGAAGACAGATTCTGTGCTGACATAAGGCCAGATTCTCTGTTACGGGACCTCTCACCTCTGTCTGGGTGCCGGGGCCTAAATATGTGACAGTGGCCTGTTCCAGTGGTGGGTGACGTGAAGCCTGATTCTCTGCTATGACATGAAGACTGATTCTGCGCTGACATAAGGCCAGATTCTCTGTTACGGGACCTCTCTCCTCTGTCTGGGTGCCGGGGCCTAAATGTGTGACAGTGGCCTGTTCCAGTGGTGGGTGACGTAAAGCCTGATTCTCTGCTATGACATGAAGACAGATTCTGCGCTGACATAAGGCCAGATTCTCTGTTACAGGACCGCTCTCCTCTGTCTGGGTGCCGGGGCCTAAATGTGTGACAGTGGCCTGTTCCAGTGGTGGGTGACGTGAAGCCTGATTCTCTGCTATGACATGAATACAGATTCTGCGCTGACATAAGGCCAGATTCTCTGTTACGGGACCTCTCTCCTCTGCCTGGGTGCCTGGGCCTAAATGTGTGACAGTGGCCTGTTCCAGTGGTGGCTGACGTGAAGCCTGATTCTCTGCTATGACATGAAGACAGATTCTGCGCTGACATAAGGCCAGATTCTCTGTTACGGGACCGCTCTCCTCTGTCTGGGTGCCGGGGCCCAAATGTGTGACAGTGGCCTGTTCCAGTGGTGGGTGACGTGAAGCCTGATTCTCTGCTATGACATGAAGACAGATTCTGTGCTGACATAAGGCCAGATTCTCTGTTACGGGACCTCTCTCCTCTGCCTGGGTGCCTGGGCCTAAATGTGTGACAGTGGCCTTTTCCAGTGGTGGGTGACGTGAAGCCTGATTCTCTGCTATGACATGAAGACAGATTCTGCGCTGACATAAGGCCAGATTCTCTGTTACGGGACCGCTCTCCTCTGTCTGGGTGCCGGGGCCTAAATGTGTGACAGTGGCCTGTTCCAGTGGTGGGTGACGTGAAGCCTGATTCTCTGCTATGACATGAATACAGATTCTGCGCTGACATAAGGCCAGATTCTCTGTTACGGGACCTCTCTCCTCTGCCTGGGTGCCTGGGCCTAAATGTGTGACAGTGGCCTGTTCCAGTGGTGGCTGACGTGAAGCCTGATTCTCTGCTATGACATGAAGACAGATTCTGCGCTGACATAAGGCCAGATTCTCTGTTACGTGACCGCTCTCCTCTGTCTGGGTGCCGGGGCCTAAATGTGTGACAGTGGCCTGTTCCAGTGGTGGGTGACGTGAAGCCTGATTCTCTGCTATGACATGAAGACAGATTCTGTGCTGACATAAGGCCAGATTCTCTGTTACGGGACCGCTCTCCTCTGTCTGGGTGCCGGGGCCTAAATGTGTGACAGTGGCCTGTTCCAGTGGTGGGTGACGTGAAGCCTGATTCTCTGCTATGACATGAATACAGATTCTGCCCTGACATAAGGCCAGATTCTCTGTTACGGGACCGCTCTCCTCTGCCTGGGTGCCTGGGCCTAAATGTGTGACAGTGGCCTGTTCCAGTGGTGGGTGACGTGAAGCCTGATTCTCTGCTATGACATGAAGACAGATTCTGTGCTGACATAAGGCCAGATTCTCTGTTACGGGACCGCTCTCCTCTGTCTGGGTGCCGGGGCCTAAATGTGTGACAGTGGCCTGTTCCAGTGGTGGGTGACGTGAAGCCTGATTCTCTGCTATGACATGAAGACAGATTCTGCGCTGACATAAGGCCATATTCTCTGTTACGGGACCTCTCTCCTCTGTTTGGGTGCCGGGGCCTAAATGTGTGACAGTGGCCTGTTCAAGTGGTGGGTGACGTGAAGCCTGATTCTCTGCTATGACATGAAGACAGATTCTGCGCTGACATAAGGCCAGATTCTCTGTTACGGGACCTCTCTCCTTTGCCTGGGTGCCTGGGCCTAAGTTCCAGTGGTGGGTGAC
>NC_053389.1:743910961-743967383 GCF_905171765.1 Bufo bufo | reverse complement strand
GTGAAGCCTGATTCTCTGCTATGACATGAAGACAGATTCTGTGCTGACATAAGGCCAGATTCTCTGTTACGGGACCTCTCTCCTCTGCCTGGGTGCCTGGGCCTAAATGTGTGACCGTGGCCTGTTCCAGTGGTGGCTGACGTGAAGCCTGATTCTCTGCTATGACATGAAGACAGATTCTGCGCTGACATAAGGCCAGATTCTCTGTTACGGGACCGCTCTCCTCTGTCTGGGTGCCGGGGCCTAAATGTGTGACAGTGGCCTGTTCCAGTGGTGGGTTATTTGATGCCTGATTCTCTGCTATGACATGAATACAGATTCTGCGCTGACATAAGGCCAGATTCTCTGTTACGGGACCGCTCTCCTCTGCCTGGGTGCCTGGGCCTAAATGTGTGACAGTGGCCTGTTCCAGTGGTGGGTGACGTGAAGCCTGATTCTCTGCTATGACATGAAGACAGATTCTGTGCTGGACATAAGGCCAGATTCTCTGTTACGGGACCTCTCCCTCTGTCTGGGTGCCGGGGCCTAAATATGTGACAGTGGCCTGTTCCAGTGGTGGGTGACGTGAAGCCTGATTCTCTGCTATGACATGAAGACTGATTCTGCGCTGACATAAGGCCAGATTCTCTGTTACGGGACCTCTCTCCTCTGTCTGGGTGCCGGGGCCTAAATGTGTGACAGTGGCCTGTTCCAGTGGTGGGTGACGTGAAGCCTGATTCTCTGCTATGACATGAAGACAGATTCTGTGCTGACATAAGGCCAGATTCTCTGTTACGGGACCTCTCTCCTCTGCCAGGGTGCCTGGGCCTAAATGTGTGACAGTGGCCTGTTCCAGTGGTGGGTGACGTGAAGCCTGATTCTCTGCTATGACATGAAGACAGATTCTGCGCTGACATAAGGCCAGATTCTCTGGTACGGGACCTCTCTCCTCTGTCTGGGTGCCGGGGCCTAAATGTGTGACAGTGGCCTGTTCCAGTGGTGGGTGACGTGAAGCCTGATTCTCTGCTATGACATGAATACAGATTCTGCGCTGACATAAGGCCAGATTCTCTGTTACGGGACCTCTCTCCTCTGCCTGGGTGCCGGGGCCTAAATATGTGACAGTGGCCTGTTCCAGTGGTGGGTGACGTGAAGCCTGATTCTCTGCTATGACATGAAGACAGATTCTGCGCTGACATAAGGCCAGATTCTCTGTTACGGGACCGCTCTCCTCTGCCTGGGTGCCTGGGCCTAAATGTGTGACAGTGGCCTGTTCCAGTGGTGGGTGACGTGAAGCCTGATTCTCTGCTATGACATGAAGACAGATTCTGCGCTGACATAAGGCCAGATTCTCTGTTACGGGACCGCTCTCCTCTGTCTGGGTGCCGGGGCCTAAATATGTGACAGTGGCCTGTTCCAGTGGTGGGTGACGTGAAGCCTGATTCTCTGCTATGACATGAAGACTGATTCTGCGCTGACATAAGGCCAGATTCTCTGTTACGGGACCGCTCTCCTCTGCCTGGGTGCCGGGGCCTAAATATGTGACAGTGGCCTGTTCCAGTGGTGGGTGACGTGAAGCCTGATTCTCTGCTATGACATGAATACAGATTCTGCGCTGACATAAGGCCAGATTCTCTGTTACGGGACCGCTCTCCTCTGCCTGGGTGCCTGGGCCTAAATGTGTGACAGTGGCCTGTTCCAGTGGTGGGTGACGTGAAGCCTGATTCTCTGCTATGACATGAAGACAGATTCTGTGCTGACATAAGGCCAGATTCTCTGTTACGGGACCGCTCTCCTCTGTCTGGGTGCCGGGGCCTAAATATGTGACAGTGGCCTGTTCCAGTGGTGGGTGACGTGAAGCCTGATTCTCTGCTATGACATGAAGACTGATTCTGCGCTGACATAAGGCCAGATTCTCTGTTACGGGACCTCTCTCCTCTGTCTGGGTGCCGGGGCCTAAATGTGTGACAGTGGCCTGTTCAAGTGGTGGGTGACGTGAAGCCTGATTCTCTGCTATGACATGAAGACAGATTCTGCGCTGACATAAGGCCAGATTCTCTGTTACGGGACCTCTCTCCTCTGCCTGGGTGCCTGGGCCTAAATGTGTGACAGTGGCCTGTTCCAGTGGTGGGTGACGTGAAGCCTGATTCTCTGCTATGACATGAATACAGATTCTGCGCTGACATAAGGCCAGATTCTCTGTTACGGGACCGCTCTCCTCTGTCTGGGTGCCGGGGCCTAAATGTGTGACAGTGGCCTGTTCCAGTGGTGGGTGACGTGAAGCCTGATTCTCTGCTATGACATGAATACAGATTCTGCGCTGACATAAGGCCAGATTCTCTGTTACGGGACCGCTCTCCTCTGCCTGGGTGCCTGGGCCTAAATGTGTGACAGTGGCCTGTTCCAGTGGTGGGTGACGTGAAGCCTGATTCTCTGCTATGACATGAAGACAGATTCTGTGCTGACATAAGGCCAGATTCTCTGTTACGGGACCTCTCACCTCTGTCTGGGTGCCGGGGCCTAAATATGTGACAGTGGCCTGTTCCAGTGGTGGGTGACGTGAAGCCTGATTCTCTGCTATGACATGAATACAGATTCTGCGCTGACATAAGGCCAGATTCTCTGTTACGGGACCTCTCTCCTCTGTCTGCGTGCCGGGGCCTAAATGTGTGACAGTGGCCTGTTCCAGTGGTGGGTGACGTGAAGCCTGATTCTCTGCTATGACATGAAGACAGATTCTGCGCTGACATAAGGCCAGATTCTCTGTTACGGGACCGCTCTCCTCTGTCTGGGTGCCGGGGCCTAAATGTGTGACAGTGGCCTGTTCCAGTGGTGGGTGAGGTGAAGCCTGATTCTCTGCTATGACATGAAGACAGATTCTGTGCTGACATAAGGCCAGATTCTCTGTTACGGGACCGCTCTCCTCTGTCTGGGTGCCGGGGCCTAAATGTGTGACAGTGGCCTGTTCCAGTGGTGGGTGACATGAAGCCTGATTCTCTGCTATGACATGAAGACAGATTCTGCGCTGACATAAGGCCAGATTCTCTGTTACGGGACCGCTCTCCTCTGTCTGGGTGCCGGGGCCTAAATGTGTGACAGTGGCCTGTTCCAGTGGTGGGTGACGTGAAGCCTGATTCTCTGCTATGACATGAATACAGATTCTGCGCTGACATAAGGCCAGATTCTCTGTTACGGGACCTCTCTCCTCTGCCTTGGTGCCTGGGCCTAAATGTGTGACAGTGGCCTGTTCCAGTGGTGGGTGACGTGAAGCCTGATTCTCTGCTATGACATGAAGACAGATTCTGCGCTGACATAAGGCCAGATTCTTTGTTACGGGACCGCTCTCCTCTGCCTGGGTGCCTGGGCCTAAATGTGTGACAGTGGCCTGTTCCAGTGGTGGGTGACGTGAAGCCTGATTCTCTGCTATGACATGAAGACAGATTCTGTGCTGACATTAGGCCAGATTCTCTGTTACGGGACATCTCACCTCTGTCTGGGTGCCGGGGCCTCAATATGTGACAGTGGCCTGTTCCAGTGGTGGGTGACGTGAAGCCTGATTCTCTGCTATGACATGAAGACTGATTCTGCGCTGACATAAGGCCAGATTCTCTGTTACGGGACCTCTCTCCTCTGTCTGGGTGCCGGGGCCTAAATGTGTGACAGTGGCCTGTTCCAGTGGTGGGTGACGTGAAGCCTAATTCTCTGCTATGACATGAAGACAGATTCTGCGCTGACATAAGGCCAGATTCTCTGTTATGGGACCGCTCTCCTCTGTCTGGGTGCCTGGGCCTAAATGTGTGACAGTGGCCTGTTCCAGTGGTGGGTGACGTGAAGCCTGATTCTCTGCTATGACATGAAGACAGATTCTGTGCTGACATAAGGCCAGATTCTCTGTTACGGGACCTCTCTCCTCTGCCTGGGTGCCTGGGCCTAAATGTGTGACAGTGGCCTGTTCCAGTGGTGGCTGACGTGAAGCCTGATTCTCTGCTATGACATGAAGACAGATTCTGCGCTGACATAAGGCCAGATTCTCTGTTACGGGACCGCTCTCCTCTGTCTGGGTGCCGGGGCCTAAATGTGTGACAGTGGCCTGTTCCAGTGGTGGGTGACGTGAAGCCTGATTCTCTGCTATGACATGAATACAGATTCTGCGCTGACATAAGGCCAGATTCTCTGTTACGGGACCGCTCTCCTCTGCCTGGGTGCCGGGGCCTAAATGTGTGACAGTGGCCTGTTCCAGTGGTGGGTGACGTGAAGCCTGATTCTCTGCTATGACATGAATACAGATTCTGCGCTGACATAAGGCCAGATTCTCTGTTACGGGACCGCTCTCCTCTGCCTGGGTGCCTGGGCCTAAATGTGTGACAGTGGCCTGTTCCAGTGGTGGGTGACGTGAAGCCTGATTCTCTGCTATGACATGAAGACAGATTCTGTGCTGACATAAGGCCAGATTCTCTGTTACGGGACCTCTCACCTCTGTCTGGGTGCCGGGGCCTAAATATGTGACAGTGGCCTGTTCCAGTGGTGGGTGACGTGAAGCCTGATTCTCTGCTATGACATGAAGACTGATTCTGCGCTGACATAAGGCCAGATTCTCTGTTACGGGACCTCTCTCCTCTGTCTGGGTGCCGGGGCCTAAATGTGTGACAGTGGCCTATTCAAGTGGTGGATGACGTGAAGCCTGATTCTCTGCTATGACATGAAGACAGATTCTGCGCTGACATAAGGCCAGATTCTCTGTACGGGACCTCTCTCCTCTGCCTGGGTGCCTGGGCCTAAATGTGTGACAGTGGCCTGTTCCAGTGGTGGGTGACGTGAAGCCTGATTCTCTGCTATGACATGAATACAGATTCTGCGCTGACATAAGGCCAGATTCTCTGT
The DNA here is from genome assembly GCF_905171765.1 of Bufo bufo. Classification (NCBI taxonomy): domain Eukaryota; kingdom Metazoa; phylum Chordata; class Amphibia; order Anura; family Bufonidae; genus Bufo; species Bufo bufo. The sequence goes on along the minus strand of NC_053389.1, from coordinate 743,962,523 downwards.
TACGGGACCTCTCTCCTCTGCCTTGGTGCCTGTGCCTAAATGTGTGACAGTGGCCTGTTCCAGTGGTGGGTGACGTGAAGCCTGATTCTCTGCTATGACATGAAGACAGATTCTGCGCTGACATAAGGCCAGATTCTCTGTTACGGGACCGCTCTCCTCTGTCTGGGTGCCGGGGCCTAAATGTGTGACAGTGGCCTGTTCCAGTGGTGGGTGACGTGAAGCCTGATTCTCTGCTATGACATGAAGACAGATTCTGTGCTGACATAAGGCCAGATTCTCTGTTACGGGACCTCTCTCCTCTGCCTGGGTGCCTGGGCCTAAATGTGTGACAGTGGCCTGTTCCAGTGGTGGGTGACGTGAAGCCTGATTCTCTGCTATGACATGAAGACAGATTCTGCGCTGACATAAGGCCAGATTCTTTGTTACGGGACCGCTCTCCTCTGCCTGGGTGCCTGGGCCTAAATGTGTGACAGTGGCCTGTTCCAGTGGTGGGTGACGTGAAGCCTGATTCTCTGCTATGACATGAAGACAGATTCTGTCTGACATAAGGCCAGATTCTCTGTTACGGGACATCTCACCTCTGTCTGGGTGCCGGGGCCTCAATATGTGACAGTGGCCTGTTCCAGTGGTGGGTGACGTGAAGCCTGATTCTCTGCTATGACATGAAGACTGATTCTGCGCTGACATAAGGCCAGATTCTCTGTTACGGGACCTCTCTCCTCTGTCTGGGTGCCGGGGCCTAAATGTGTGACAGTGGCCTGTTCCAGTGGTGGGTGACGTGAAGCCTGATTCTCTGCTATGACATGAAGACAGATTCTGCGCTGACATAAGGCCAGATTCTCTGTTACGGGACCGCTCTCCTCTGTCTGGGTGCCGGGGCCTAAATGTGTGACAGCGGCCTGTTCCAGTGGTGGGTGACGTGAAGCCTGATTCTCTGCTATGACATGAAGACAGATTCTGTGCTGACATAAGGCCAGATTCTCTGTTACGGGACCTCTCTCCTCTGCCTGGGTGCCTGGGCCTAAATGTGTGACAGTGGCCTGTTCCAGTGGTGGCTGACGTGAAGCCTGATTCTCTGCTATGACATGAAGACAGATTCTGCGCTGACATAAGGCCAGATTCTCTGTTACGGGACCGCTCTCCTCTGTCTGGGTGCCGGGGCCTAAATGTGTGACAGTGGCCTGTTCCAGTGGTGGGTGACGTGAAGCCTGATTCTCTGCTATGACATGAATACAGATTCTGCGCTGACATAAGGCCAGATTCTCTGTTACGGGACCGCTCTCCTCTGCCTGGGTGCCTGGGCCTAAATGTGTGACAGCGGCCTGTTCCAGTGGTGGGTGACGTGAAGCCTGATTCTCTGCTATGACATGAAGACAGATTCTGTGCTGACATAAGGCCAGATTCTCTGTTACGGGACCTCTCTCCTCTGCCTGGGTGCCTGGGCCTAAATGTGTGACAGTGGCCTGTTCCAGTGGTGGCTGACGTGAAGCCTGATTCTCTGCTATGACATGAAGACAGATTCTGCGCTGACATAAGGCCAGATTCTCTGTTACGGGACCGCTCTCCTCTGTCTGGGTGCCGGGGCCTAAATGTGTGACAGTGGCCTGTTCCAGTGGTGGGTGACGTGAAGCCTGATTCTCTGCTATGACATGAATACAGATTCTGCGCTGACATAAGGCCAGATTCTCTGTTACGGGACCGCTCTCCTCTGCCTGGGTGCCTGGGCCTAAATGTGTGACAGTGGCCTGTTCCAGTGGTGGGTGACGTGAAGCCTGATTCTCTGCTATGACATGAATACAGATTCTGCGCTGACATAAGGCCAGATTCTCTGTTACGGGACCGCTCTCCTCTGTCTGGGTGCCGGGGCCTAAATGTGTGACAGTGGCCTGTTCCAGTGGTGGGTGACGTGAAGCCTGATTCTCTGCTATGACATGAATACAGATTCTGCGCTGACATAAGGCCAGATTCTCTGTTACGGGACCGCTCTCCTCTGCCTGGGTGCCTGGGCCTAAATGTGTGACAGTGGCCTGTTCCAGTGGTGGGTGACGTGAAGCCTGATTCTCTGCTATGACATGAAGACAGATTCTGTGCTGACATAAGGCCAGATTCTCTGTTACGGGACCTCTCACCTCTGTCTGGGTGCCGGGGCCTAAATATGTGACAGTGGCCTGTTCCAGTGGTGGGTGACGTGAAGCCTGATTCTCTGCTATGACATGAATACAGATTCTGCGCTGACATAAGGCCAGATTCTCTGTTACGGGACCTCTCTCCTCTGTCTGCGTGCCGGGGCCTAAATGTGTGACAGTGGCCTGTTCCAGTGGTGGGTGACGTGAAGCCTGATTCTCTGCTATGACATGAAGACAGATTCTGCGCTGACATAAGGCCAGATTCTCTGTTACGGGACCGCTCTCCTCTGTCTGGGTGCCGGGGCCTAAATGTGTGACAGTGGCCTGTTCCAGTGGTGGGTGAGGTGAAGCCTGATTCTCTGCTATGACATGAAGACAGATTCTGTGCTGACATAAGGCCAGATTCTCTGTTACGGGACCGCTCTCCTCTGTCTGGGTGCCGGGGCCTAAATGTGTGACAGTGGCCTGTTCCAGTGGTGGGTGACATGAAGCCTGATTCTCTGCTATGACATGAAGACAGATTCTGCGCTGACATAAGGCCAGATTCTCTGTTACGGGACCGCTCTCCTCTGTCTGGGTGCCGGGGCCTAAATGTGTGACAGTGGCCTGTTCCAGTGGTGGGTGACGTGAAGCCTGATTCTCTGCTATGACATGAATACAGATTCTGCGCTGACATAAGGCCAGATTCTCTGTTACGGGACCTCTCTCCTCTGCCTTGGTGCCTGGGCCTAAATGTGTGACAGTGGCCTGTTCCAGTGGTGGGTGACGTGAAGCCTGATTCTCTGCTATGACATGAAGACAGATTCTGCGCTGACATAAGGCCAGATTCTTTGTTACGGGACCGCTCTCCTCTGCCTGGGTGCCTGGGCCTAAATGTGTGACAGTGGCCTGTTCCAGTGGTGGGTGACGTGAAGCCTGATTCTCTGCTATGACATGAAGACAGATTCTGTGCTGACATTAGGCCAGATTCTCTGTTACGGGACATCTCACCTCTGTCTGGGTGCCGGGGCCTCAATATGTGACAGTGGCCTGTTCCAGTGGTGGGTGACGTGAAGCCTGATTCTCTGCTATGACATGAAGACTGATTCTGCGCTGACATAAGGCCAGATTCTCTGTTACGGGACCTCTCTCCTCTGTCTGGGTGCCGGGGCCTAAATGTGTGACAGTGGCCTGTTCCAGTGGTGGGTGACGTGAAGCCTAATTCTCTGCTATGACATGAAGACAGATTCTGCGCTGACATAAGGCCAGATTCTCTGTTATGGGACCGCTCTCCTCTGTCTGGGTGCCTGGGCCTAAATGTGTGACAGTGGCCTGTTCCAGTGGTGGGTGACGTGAAGCCTGATTCTCTGCTATGACATGAAGACAGATTCTGTGCTGACATAAGGCCAGATTCTCTGTTACGGGACCTCTCTCCTCTGCCTGGGTGCCTGGGCCTAAATGTGTGACAGTGGCCTGTTCCAGTGGTGGCTGACGTGAAGCCTGATTCTCTGCTATGACATGAAGACAGATTCTGCGCTGACATAAGGCCAGATTCTCTGTTACGGGACCGCTCTCCTCTGTCTGGGTGCCGGGGCCTAAATGTGTGACAGTGGCCTGTTCCAGTGGTGGGTGACGTGAAGCCTGATTCTCTGCTATGACATGAATACAGATTCTGCGCTGACATAAGGCCAGATTCTCTGTTACGGGACCGCTCTCCTCTGCCTGGGTGCCGGGGCCTAAATGTGTGACAGTGGCCTGTTCCAGTGGTGGGTGACGTGAAGCCTGATTCTCTGCTATGACATGAATACAGATTCTGCGCTGACATAAGGCCAGATTCTCTGTTACGGGACCGCTCTCCTCTGCCTGGGTGCCTGGGCCTAAATGTGTGACAGTGGCCTGTTCCAGTGGTGGGTGACGTGAAGCCTGATTCTCTGCTATGACATGAAGACAGATTCTGTGCTGACATAAGGCCAGATTCTCTGTTACGGGACCTCTCACCTCTGTCTGGGTGCCGGGGCCTAAATATGTGACAGTGGCCTGTTCCAGTGGTGGGTGACGTGAAGCCTGATTCTCTGCTATGACATGAAGACTGATTCTGCGCTGACATAAGGCCAGATTCTCTGTTACGGGACCTCTCTCCTCTGTCTGGGTGCCGGGGCCTAAATGTGTGACAGTGGCCTGTTCAAGTGGTGGGTGACGTGAAGCCTGATTCTCTGCTATGACATGAAGACAGATTCTGCGCTGACATAAGGCCAGATTCTCTGTACGGGACCTCTCTCCTCTGCCTGGGTGCCTGGGCCTAAATGTGTGACAGTGGCCTGTTCCAGTGGTGGGTGACGTGAAGCCTGATTCTCTGCTATGACATGAATACAGATTCTGCGCTGACATAAGGCCAGATTCTCTGTTACGGGACCTCTCTCCTCTGCCTTGGTGCCTGTGCCTAAATGTGTGACAGTGGCCTGTTCCAGTGGTGGGTGACGTGAAGCCTGATTCTCTGCTATGACATGAAGACAGATTCTGCGCTGACATAAGGCCAGATTCTCTGTTACGGGACCGCTCTCCTCTGTCTGGGTGCCGGGGCCTAAATGTGTGACAGTGGCCTGTTCCAGTGGTGGGTGACGTGAAGCCTGATTCTCTGCTATGACATGAAGACAGATTCTGTGCTGACATAAGGCCAGATTCTCTGTTACGGGACCTCTCTCCTCTGCCTGGGTGCCTGGGCCTAAATGTGTGACAGTGGCCTGTTCCAGTGGTGGGTGACGTGAAGCCTGATTCTCTGCTATGACATGAAGACAGATTCTGCGCTGACATAAGGCCAGATTATTTGTTACGGGACCGCTCTCCTCTGCCTGGGTGCCTGGGCCTAAATGTGTGACAGTGGCCTGTTCCAGTGGTGGGTGACGTGAAGCCTGATTCTCTGCTATGACATGAAGACAGATTCTGTCTGACATAAGGCCAGATTCTCTGTTACGGGACATCTCACCTCTGTCTGGGTGCCGGGGCCTCAATATGTGACAGTGGCCTGTTCCAGTGGTGGGTGACGTGAAGCCTGATTCTCTGCTATGACATGAAGACTGATTCTGCGCTGACATAAGGCCAGATTCTCTGTTACGGGACCTCTCTCCTCTGTCTGGGTGCCGGGGCCTAAATGTGTGACAGTGGCCTGTTCCAGTGGTGGGTGACGTGAAGCCTGATTCTCTGCTATGACATGAAGACAGATTCTGCGCTGACATAAGGCCAGATTCTCTGTTACGGGACCGCTCTCCTCTGTCTGGGTGCCGGGGCCTAAATGTGTGACAGCGGCCTGTTCCAGTGGTGGGTGACGTGAAGCCTGATTCTCTGCTATGACATGAAGACAGATTCTGTGCTGACATAAGGCCAGATTCTCTGTTACGGGACCTCTCTCCTCTGCCTGGGTGCCTGGGCCTAAATGTGTGACAGTGGCCTGTTCCAGTGGTGGCTGACGTGAAGCCTGATTCTCTGCTATGACATGAAGACAGATTCTGCGCTGACATAAGGCCAGATTCTCTGTTACGGGACCGCTCTCCTCTGTCTGGGTGCCGGGGCCTAAATGTGTGACAGTGGCCTGTTCCAGTGGTGGGTGACGTGAAGCCTGATTCTCTGCTATGACATGAATACAGATTCTGCGCTGACATAAGGCCAGATTCTCTGTTACGGGACCGCTCTCCTCTGCCTGGGTGCCTGGGCCTAAATGTGTGACAGCGGCCTGTTCCAGTGGTGGGTGACGTGAAGCCTGATTCTCTGCTATGACATGAAGACAGATTCTGTGCTGACATAAGGCCAGATTCTCTGTTACGGGACCTCTCTCCTCTGCCTGGGTGCCTGGGCCTAAATGTGTGACAGTGGCCTGTTCCAGTGGTGGCTGACGTGAAGCCTGATTCTCTGCTATGACATGAAGACAGATTCTGCGCTGACATAAGGCCAGATTCTCTGTTACGGGACCGCTCTCCTCTGTCTGGGTGCCGGGGCCTAAATGTGTGACAGTGGCCTGTTCCAGTGGTGGGTGACGTGAAGCCTGATTCTCTGCTATGACATGAATACAGATTCTGCGCTGACATAAGGCCAGATTCTCTGTTACGGGACCGCTCTCCTCTGCCTGGGTGCCTGGGCCTAAATGTGTGACAGTGGCCTGTTCCAGTGGTGGGTGACGTGAAGCCTGATTCTCTGCTATGACATGAAGACAGATTCTGTGCTGACATAACGCCAGATTCTCTGTTACGGGACCTCTCACCTCTGTCTGGGTGCCGGGGCCTAAATATGTGACAGTGGCCTGTTCCAGTGGTGGGTGACGTGAAGCCTGATTCTCTGCTATGACATGAAGACTGATTCTGCGCTGACATAAGGCCAGATTCTCTGTTACGGGACCTCTCTCCTCTGTCTGGGTGCCGGGGCCTAAATGTGTGACAGTGGCCTGTTCCAGTGGTGGGTGACGTGAAGCCTGATTCTCTGCTATGACATGAAGACAGATTCTGTGCTGACATAAGGCCAGATTCTCTGTTACGGGACCTCTCTCCTCTGCCAGGGTGCCTGGGCCTAAATGTGTGACAGTGGCCTGTTCCAGTGGTGGGTGACGTGAAGCCTGATTCTCTGCTATGACATGAAGACAGATTCTGCGCTGACATAAGGCCAGATTCTCTGTTACGGGACCGCTCTCCTCTGTCTGGGTGCCGGGGCCTAAATGTGTGACAGTGTCCTGTTCCAGTGGTGGGTGACGTGAAGCCTGATTCTCTGCTATGACATGAATACAGATTCTGCGCTGACATAAGGCCAGATTCTCTGTTACGGGACCGCTCTCCTCTGCCTGGGTGCCGGGGCCTAAATGTGTGACAGTGGCCTGTTCCAGTGGTGGGTGACGTGAAGCCTGATTCTCTGCTATGACATGAATACAGATTCTGCGCTGACATAAGGCCAGATTCTCTGTTATGGGACCGCTCTCCTCTGCCTGGGTGCCTGGGCCTAAATGTGTGACAGTGGCCTGTTCCAGTGGTGGGTGACGTGAAGCCTGATTCTCTGCTATGACATGAAGACAGATTCTGTGCTGACATAAGGCCAGATTCTCTGTTACGGGACCTCTCACCTCTGTCTTGGTGCCGGGGCCTAAATATGTGACAGTGGCCTGTTCCAGTGGTGGGTGACGTGAAGCCTGATTCTCTGCCATGACATGAATACAGATTCTGCGCTGACATAAGGCCAGATTCTCTGTTACGGGACCTCTCTCCTCTGCCTGGGTGCCTGGGCCTAAATGTGTGACAGCGGCCTGTTCCAGTGGTGGGTGACGTGAAGCCTGATTCTCTGCTATGACATGAATACAGATTCTGCGCTGACATAAGGCCAGATTCTCTGTTACGGGACCGCTCTCCTCTGCCTGGGTGCCTGGGCCTAAATGTGTGACAGTGGCCTGTTCCAGTGGTGGGTGACGTGAAGCCTGATTCTCTGCTATGACATGAAGACAGATTCTGTGCTGACATAACGCCAGATTCTCTGTTACGGGACCTCTCACCTCTGTCTGGGTGCCGGGGCCTAAATATGTGACAGTGGCCTGTTCCAGTGGTGGGTGACGTGAAGCCTGATTCTCTGCTATGACATGAAGACTGATTCTGCGCTGACATAAGGCCAGATTCTCTGTTACGGGACCTCTCTCCTCTGTCTGGGTGCCGGGGCCTAAATGTGTGACAGTGGCCTGTTCCAGTGGTGGGTGACGTGAAGCCTGATTCTCTGCTATGACATGAAGACAGATTCTGTGCTGACATAAGGCCAGATTCTCTGTTACGGGACCTCTCTCCTCTGCCAGGGTGCCTGGGCCTAAATGTGTGACAGTGGCCTGTTCCAGTGGTGGGTGACGTGAAGCCTGATTCTCTGCTATGACATGAAGACAGATTCTGCGCTGACATAAGGCCAGATTCTCTGTTACGGGACCGCTCTCCTCTGTCTGGGTGCCGGGGCCTAAATGTGTGACAGTGTCCTGTTCCAGTGGTGGGTGACGTGAAGCCTGATTCTCTGCTATGACATGAATACAGATTCTGCGCTGACATAAGGCCAGATTCTCTGTTACGGGACCGCTCTCCTCTGCCTGGGTGCCGGGGCCTAAATGTGTGACAGTGGCCTGTTCCAGTGGTGGGTGACGTGAAGCCTGATTCTCTGCTATGACATGAATACAGATTCTGCGCTGACATAAGGCCAGATTCTCTGTTATGGGACCGCTCTCCTCTGCCTGGGTGCCTGGGCCTAAATGTGTGACAGTGGCCTGTTCCAGTGGTGGGTGACGTGAAGCCTGATTCTCTGCTATGACATGAAGACAGATTCTGTGCTGACATAAGGCCAGATTCTCTGTTACGGGACCTCTCACCTCTGTCTTGGTGCCGGGGCCTAAATATGTGACAGTGGCCTGTTCCAGTGGTGGGTGACGTGAAGCCTGATTCTCTGCTATGACATGAAGACAGATTCTGTGCTGACATAAGGCCAGATTCTCTGTTACGGGACCTCTCTCCTCTGCCTGGGTGCCTGGGCCTAAATGTGTGACAGTGGCCTGTTCCAGTGGTGGCTGACGTGAAGCCTGATTCTCTGCTATGACATGAAGACAGATTCTGCGCTGACATAAGGCCAGATTCTCTGTTACGGGACCACTCTCCTCTGTCTGGGTGCCGGGGCCTAAATGTGTGACAGTGGCCTGTTCCAGTGGTGGGTGACGTGAAGCCTGATTCTCTGCTATGACATGAATACAGATTCTGCGCTGACATAAGGCCAGATTCTCTGTTACGGGACCGCTCTCCTCTGCCTGGGTGCCTGGGCCTAAATGTGTGACAGTGGCCTGTTCCAGTGGTGGGTGACGTGAAGCCTGATTCTCTGCTATGACATGAAGACAGATTCTGTGCTGACATAAGGCCAGATTCTCTGTTACGGGACCTCTCACCTCTGTCTGGGTGCCGGGGCCTAAATATGTGACAGTGGCCTGTTCCAGTGGTGGGTGACATGAAGCCTGATTCTCTGCTATGACATGAAGACTGATTCTGCGCTGACATAAGGCCAGATTCTCTGTTACGGGACCTCTCTCCTCTGTCTGGGTGCCGGGGCCTAAATGTGTGACAGTGGCCTGTTCCAGTGGTGGGTGACGTGAAGCCTGATTCTCTGCTATGACATGAAGACTGATTCTGCGCTGACATAAGGCCAGATTCTCTGTTACGGGACCTCTCTCCTCTGTCTGGGTGCCGGGGCCTAAATGTGTGACAGTGGCCTGTTCCAGTGGTGGGTGACGTGAAGCCTGATTCTCTGCTATGACATGAAGACTGATTCTGTGCTGACATGAAGCCAGATTCTCTGCTATGGCATGAAGAGACTGATTCTCTGCTGACATGAAGCCAGATTATTTGCTATGGCATGAAGAGACTGATTCTCTGCTGACGTGAAGCCAGATTCTCTGCTATGGGTCCTCTGTCCAATTGATATTGGTTAATTTTTATTTTTTTTATTTTTATTTTAATTCATTTCCCTATCCACATTTGTTTGCAGGGGATTTACCTGCATGTTGCTGCCTTTTGCAGCCCTCTAGCTCTTTCCTGGGCTGTTTTACAGCCTTTTTAGTGCCGAAAAGTTCGGTCCCCATTGACTTCAATGGGGTTCGGGTTCGGGACGAAGTTCGGGTCGGGTTCTGATCCCGAACCCGAACATTTCCGGGAAGTTCGGCCGAACTTCTCGAACCCGAACATCCAGGTGTTCGCTCAACTCTAGTTATGACAAGTGTTAGACAGCAATATTCCCGTTATAATAGGGTAATTAGAGGTAATAATCATTACTTATAGCGACTTTCACAATTTCATATTTCGCACAGTTTCCATGTTGTTAGTGTATTTTGTTAACATATTTTATAATATTATTATCCTTGTAGGACAAGGGCCTACCTGAGATAAGGTTTACATAAAGTTTCTATATGCACACCAAGCACTCCAGCTAGATCTAAAGTAGTTAATCCTCCGGTTCTCCCAAGCCGAAATCTCCTCAAATCTGTATATCTGATCCATTTTCCCTATCCATTGAGATATGGAAGGGAGGTCTGGAGACAACCAGAATTTTGGTATTAGGAGACGAGCGGCACATAGCATACAGTAGAAAAGCCGAGTGGGGGTCCCTTTAGAGGTGGGAGGATTTGATCCCAATAGGGCCAATTGGGGTGATATTGGAATTTCCAACTTGCAAATTTTGTTGGCATTGTTGAAAATCTCGATCCACCACTCCTGTATAAGAGGGCATGTCCACCAGATATGATAAAAGGAACCTCTATGTTCTTTATATCTCCAGCATGCGTCCGAACCGTTCCTACTGTACATACAAGTGATATCAGGGGACCTATACCAACGTGTTAGAATCTTATAACCGTTTTCCTGGGTTCGGACACATCTGGATGACTTATGAGGTAGCATTAAGAGTTGTGAAACCTCGGCTTGGGAAAAGGCAGTCCCCAGATCTCTCTCCCATAGGCCTATAAAAGCCGGTTTGATCAGGGTCACAGGGGTATTAAATTTTTTATAGAGTTGGGATATCAATTTGGTGTGCCTGGAGTGGTCAAACCACGTTAGGGGGCGCAAAAGAGCCTCCAAAGGAATATGTTTAGCAATAAAAGAACGTAAAAAGGACAGTAGGGGAGGAAAGGGTTTACACTCCGGAAAAATATGCTAAATATCCTTATCGTTCAACACTGTACCCTCTTCACCATATAAGGAAAGTATCGGAACTGTGGAGTTCCTAATTGAATAAGGTAAACAATCCCTTAAGTCAGAAGAAGCGTGTGCCATGATGTCTCTTATCTGAATCAGGGGTGACGGAAGGGGTATAGCGTGTTGTGATGACTGGAGCCATTTCCATGCTGACAGTGTTGATTTAACAATCGGATTAAGAGGTCTATCCTGCGTAGGGAAATTCCCCAGTCCCACCAAAAGGCCTGAAGAACTTGAGCCAAGATCACTCTGCTCCATGAAGACCCAAGGTATTCGTATAGGGCTTGTTAGCCAGTCAACTACCCTTGATAGTAAGACGGCTCTCCCATATAGCTCAGGATCAGGTAAACCAATCCCCCCATTAACCTTTGGTTTACAAAGAACAGAGCGAGCCAGTCGAGCCCTCTTCCCAGCCCAAACAAATGTGCTGATTTGACGTTTAAGTTTAATATAGTATGTTTTTGGGATTGGAATAGGTAGAACCTGTTGGAGGTATGTCAATCTGGGTAAGACAAGGGAGGTGACCATGTTTTTCCTTCCGAACCACGAAAGCATGTTTTTTAACACCAATAGTTGATCCGATATTGATTTCAGAAGAGGAGTATAATTCAGATGGAAAAGTGATGTTGGATCTGGACCAATCTTAACACCAAGATAGGTGATATGGGGGGTATCCCAATTAAAGGGAGATCTGTCCTTTAATAGATTTCTGAGTGGAGATGGGAAATCTATGCTAAGGATATGGGACTTGCTCATGTTAATCTTGAAGTTGGAATGGAGGCTAAACTGTTCTAGTATTTTGTATATCAAAGGAAGGGCTTTAACCGGGTTAGTATTCAGTATAAGGAGGTCATCTGCGAATGGAGCTACTTTATGTTCGTGTTGGCCCATTTTAATGCCCTCAATCCCTTTCTCTCTCCTGAGTGCCTGCAACAGTGTTTCCATAACTAACACAAAAATTAGTGGGGACAGGGGGCATCCCTGTCTGGTGACATTACGGATAATAAAGGACAGGGATAAAGTGTCGTTTATGATAATAGAAGCTGAGGCATGTGTATATAGAGATATAATGGCTTTAATATACGGGTCAGGGAAGTTAAAGGCCAAAAGAACCTCTCTCATATAATCCCAGCTGACCCTATTCAAAGGCTTTTTCTGCGTCCGTGCTAAGGAGAACTAGAGGGCGTTTGGACCTTTTTGCGAAGTATACTGCATTCAGGACCCTGGCAGTGTTATCTCTACCCTCCCTACCACGGACAAAGCCTACTTGATCTCCTCTGATTAGGGATGGGAGAAAGCTGGAAAGGCGAGTTGCTAACATTTTGGCTAGTATTTTTAAATCCAAATTTAATAAGGATATAGGGCGATAATTAGCACAAATGGAACCATCCTTTCCCTCTTTTGGAATCAGCGTAATGTGTGCTCTGGTCATATCTTTGGTAAGTGGGACACCAGACAGGGAGCTATTATAAATTGAAAGCAAATATGGGCCAAGTGTATTCCGAAAGGTACGATAATATAAAGCAGGGTAGCCGTCTGGTCCTGGGCTTTTCCCATTTGGTAATTGTTTAATTGCTGTCGTGACCTCTTCTAAGGTGAAAGGGGCTTGAAGAACCTGAGCCTGAGTGTCAGATAATGCTGGTAAAGAAAGTGAGTTAAGAAAGGGTGTTACTGATTCTTCTGGAGGGGGAGGAAGGGGGTTATTAGCTTATTTTTTAGCATCTTTTAAGTTATACAGGGAATATAACAAGTTTTGAAACTGTTTACCTATTTCTGGGGTGGTAAAAACTTCTCCCTTGTTGGGGTTTTTAATCCTATGTATATAATTGTGGACTTTCCTCTGTTTTATACGCTGCATCATGAATTTAGAAGCCTTATCCACATGCGCATAATATTTGAATTGCGCATGGAGATAATACTTCGCTGATGCCGTGTTGAGGATGTTTTTTAAAATTGTTCTCAGTTCAGTAAGCTCGGCAAGATGTGACTCCAATAAGGATTTTTTGTGTATATTTTCTAAACGCTGGATCTAAGATAAAAGTTCATCCACTCGTTTTTTCCTCTCTTTTTTAATTTTGGCTCCCATGCTAACAAATTGGCCCCTCATGTATGCCTTATGAGCATCCCACAACATATGCGGAGAGGTCTCAGGGAGGGAATTAAGGGAAAATAATTCCTCTAAGATGGTTTGTACGCCCTTTAAGTTTTCTTCTGTGTATATAAGTTGTTCATTTAGTCTCCATCTAAATGCACGGGGTTCTAGTGAGGGAGCAAGGATAGTGGTGAACACAGGCGAATGGTCTGAGAGGGTCATATTGCCTATATATGCATGGGTACATAGGCTTAGATGTTCCTTAGACAAGAATATGTAGTCTAGTCTATGATATGATTTATGGGGATGCAAAAAGAAGGTGTAATCCTTCGTGGAGGGATTGAGGAGACGCCATACATCAAACATAGCACCTTGATGTAATTTTCTCTTGAGATGTCTAAGAGCCTTGGTAGATAATGCCGACTTTTTAGATGTTGAATATATGCAATATTTAGATCTCCTCCAAGCACCACTACACCCTCCCTATATGTCTCCAGAAGGGAGAGCACCTCATCTAAACATGACACCTGGATAACATTGGGGGCATATACACTCACCTAAAGAATTATTAGGAACACCTGTTCTATTTCTCATTAATGCAATTATCTAGTCAACCAATCACATGGCAGTTGCTTCAATGCATTTAGGGGGTGGTCCTGGTCAAGACAATCTCCTGAACTCCAAACTGAATGTCAGAATGGGAAAGAAAGGTGATTTAAGCAATTTTGAGCGTGGCATGGTTGTTGGTGCCAGACGGGCCGGTCTGAGTATTTCACAATCTGCTCAGTTACTGGGATTTTCACGCACAACCATTTCTAGGGTTTACAAAGAATGGTGTGAAAAGGGAAAAACATCCAGTATGCGGCAGTCCTGTGGGCAAAAATGCCTTGTGGATGCTAGAGGTCAGAGGCCGACTGATTCAAGCTGATAGAAGAGCAACGTTGACTGAAATAACCACTCGTTACAGCCGAGGTATGCAGCAAAGCATTTGTGAAGCCACAACACGCACAACCTTGAGGCGGATGGGCTACAACAGCAGAAGACCCCACCGGGTACCACTCATCTCCACTACAAATAGGAAAAAGAGGCTACAATTTGCACGAGCTCACCAAAATTGGACTGTTGAAGACTGGAAAAATGTTGCCTAGTCTGATGAGTCTTGATTTCTGTTGAGACATTCAAATGGTAGAGTCCGAATTTTGCGTAAACAGAATGAGAACATGTATCCATCCTCTAATGGCTACTTCCAGCAGAATAATGCACCATGTCACAAAGCTTGAATCATTTCAAATTGGTTTTTGAACATGACAATGAGTTCACTGTACTAAAATGGCCCCCACAGTCACCAGATCTCAACCCAATAGAGCATCTTTGGGATGTGGTGGAACGGGAGCTTCGTGCCCTGGATGTGCATCCCTCAAATCTCCATCAACTGCAAGATGCTATCCTATCAATATGGGCCAACATTTTTAAAGAATGCTATCAGCACCTTGTTGAATCAATGCCACGTAGAATTAAGGCAGTTCTGAAGGCAAAAGGGGGTCCAACACCGTATTAGTATGGTGTTGCTAATAATTCTTTAGGTGAGTGTATGTGTTATTATTGTCATAACTTGTGAAGTCTGGTATGGCAGACACACCGCCCCCCCAAATGAGGAGTAAATCATCGATGTATCTGCCATACCAGACCAGACAGTCAGAAAAGGGGTTGTTTGCTGAGAAAATGTATTTCTCTTCCCAGAAGGCCATAGCCAAATTGGCCAAATATGGAGAGAATTTGGCCCCCATTGAAACTCCTGAAATTTGAACATAAAAAATCTCATCAAATAAAAAATAATTATGTGTCAAAAGATAGGAGGTTACTTCTAGGACATAATCAATAAACAAATCCGAAAAACGACTGTATTTGTGTAAATTATATTCAAGTGCCAGGAGGGCAAATGCATGAGGAATGGATGGGTAGAGTGCCACAACATCAAGTGTCAACCATGTATAGTGGTGTTGCCATTTACAATTATGCATATATTTGAGTACATCAGAACTATCTCTGATGTACCCCGGTAATCTCTTGACCAAGGGTTGTAGCACTGAATCCAGCCATTCACTTACTCTTTCTGTCAGAGATCCAATGCCAGACACTATGGGCCGTAGTGGGGGGGGGGGGGGGGGGGGGGATTAACCCCTTTGTGCATTTTTGGGAGTGCATAAATTATAGGTGTTACAGGACATTCCAGATTCAAAAAATCTAATTGTTTTTGACTTATGTGACCCCTTTCCATACCCTTATCCAAGATGAGGACTAGTTCCTTCTTGTATATTTGGAGAGGATTATATTTAAGAGTATTATAAGTGGAGGTGTCAGACAAAACCCCCAACATTTAAATGTAATAGCAGGCCTTGTCTAACACCACCACTGAGCCTCCTTTGTCCGCCATCTTGAATATAAGATCACTTTTATCCTCTAATTGTTTTAGTGCTGTTCTTTGTGCTGTACTTAGATTGTGTTTTTCAGCATTGGGGACTGAATTCTGCACCAGTAGAAGTTCTGTGTAACAACTTTTCTATTTTCATTGGAACTTTTTCCTTTGTGTATTTTTTGTATTTTTTGTATCTCCATATTATACTCCATCTGAATAATATCTACATGACGGGAGAGATGGAAACCCGAATTCTAGATCCCTTATCCCCACCAGGTATTCTATTTGAAATCACTTTGTTGATCTGACCTGGTGGAATCAGGGGAACTGATGTGAGACTATAACAAATAAATATAACTGTTTGGCCATTTGGATGTCATCAAGTAGCTTTCCAACCCAATTCACATTATGCGGTTTTACCGAATGCAGTGGAAACCGGATCTAAAAACATAATCCTGCAGGGGACATCACTGCAGACCTGTTTCAACATAGGAACAAATTGTGGAGACATATAGGATATAACCACAATATGTTGGAATCAAAGAATACAATGTGCTTTTTTTCGAATGAGATGTAAATATAATACAGCGCAATGTATAGTGATTCTTGATTATAATATGTTTCTATTAGTCTACCATAATATCTATCTGCCTGAATAATATGTGCTGTTTGTGGCTACTTTGACTGCACCAATATGTTGGATTTATATTATTTTACTATTATTGAAATGGATAATATATGTCACGGGTGTCTGTGTGTTTGAACAGGTGTTTCACATGCTACTGATCGATTCTGCGTCCACCCTGTTTTCTCAAACCCCTCCTCTTGTGGGTTGAGACAGCGGAGATGAGCTATATTTCAGATCGGAGCTGGTCAAACACCTTGGATTATGACTAAGAACACTACTATTCAAAACGCGTAAATCTACTGGGAATGAGTGGAATCCAGTGCCACTGTATGCTGTATCTACTCTGAACATTTTTGGTGAATAAAGACCGGGATTGCTAAAGCGTCTACTCTGGTGCTGGAGCCTTTTTCTCTCTATGTGGATTTATATCGAGACTGGCTTGGGTCCGCCCCGTGCACCGCTACACAGGATAATATAGGTGAGCTGGCTGTAACCCCCTTTCTTTTGTCCACATTGGCTGTAGACAGGCGGCTGCGTTTTTCTGTAATGACGCCCCCTGCCGTGCTGAATACACGTTCAGACAAAACGCTGGCCGCCGGGCAGGCCAGCACCTCCAAGGCATAAAAGGCTAGCTCTGGCAACGTGGACAATTTGGAGACCCAGAAGTTGAATGGGGCCGAACCATCAGTCAGTACGTGGAGGGGTGTGCACACGTACTGTTCCACCATGTTAGTGAAATGCTGCCTCCAGCTAACACGTTCCGTATCAGGTGGTGGTGCAGTTAGCTGTGGCGTGGTGACAAAACTTTTCCACATCTCTGCCATGCTAGCCCTGCCCTCAGAGGAGCTGTCCGTGACACAGCTGCGTTGGCGACCTCTTGCTCCTCCTCTGCCTTCGCCTTGGGCTTCCACTTGTTCCCCTGCGACATTTGGGAATGCTCTCAGTAGCGCGTCTACCAACGTGCGCTTGTACTCGCGCATCTTCTTATCACGCTCCAGTGCAGGAAGTAAGGTGGGCACATTGTCTTTGTACCGGGGCTCCAGCAGGGTGGCAACCCAGTAGTCCGCACACGTTAAAATGTGGGCAACTCTGCTGTCGTTGCGCAGGCACTGCAGAATGTAGTCGCTCATGTGTGCCAGGCTGCCCAGAGGTAAGGACAAGCTGTCCTCTGTGGGAGGCGTATTGTCATTGTCCTGCGTTTCCCCCCAGCCACGCACCAGTGATGGGCCCGAGCTGCGTTGGGTGCCACACCGCTGTGAACATGCTTCATCCTCATCCTCCTCCACCTCATCCTCGTCCTCCTCGTCCTCCAGTAGTGGGCCCTGTCTGGCCACATTTGTACCTGGCCTCTGGTGTTGCAAAAAACCTCCCTCTGAGTCACTTCTAAGAGACTGGCCTGAAAGTGCTAAAAATGACCCCTCTTCCTCCCCCTCCTCCTTCTGGGGCACCTCCTCTTCCATCATCGCCCTAAGTGTTTTCTCAAGGAGACATAGAAGTGGTATTGTAACGCTGATAACGGCGTCATCGCCACTGGCCATGTTGGTGGAGTACTCGAAACAGCGCAACAGGGCACACAGGTCTCACATGGAGGCCCAGTCATTGGTGGTGAAGTGGTGCTGTTCCGCAGTGCGACTGACCCGTGCGTGCTGCAGCTGAAACTCCACTATGGCCTGCTGCTGCTCGCACAGTCTGTCCAGCATGTCCAAGGTAGAGTTCCACCTGGTGGGCACGTCGCATATGAGGCGGTGAGCGGGAAGGCCGTAGTTACGCTGTAGCGCAGACAGGCGAGCAGCGGCAGGATGTGAACGCCGGAAGCGCGCACAGACGGACCGCACTTTATGCAGCAGCTCTGACATGTCGGGGTAGTTGTGAATGAACTTCTGCACCACCAAATTCAGCACATGCGCCAGGCAAGGGATGTGCGTCAAACTGGCTAGTCCCAGAGCTGCAACGAGATTTCGCCCATTATCGCACACCACCAGGCCGGGCTTGAGGCTCACCGGCAGCAACCACTCGTCGGTCTGTTGTTCAATACCCCGCCACAACTCCTGCGTGGTGTGGGGCCTGTCCCCCAAACATATGAGTTTCAGAATGGCCTGCTGACGTTTACCCTGGGCTGTGCTGAAGTTGGTGGTGAAGGTGTGTGGCTGACTGGATGAGCAGGTGGAAGAAGTGGAGGAGGAGGAAGCCGAGTAGGAGGAGGAGGAGACAGGAGGCAAAGAATGTTGCCCTGCGATCCTTGGCGGCGGAAGGACGTGCGCAAAACTGCTCTCCGCCTGGGGCCCAGCTGCCACTACATTTACCCAGTGTGCAGTTAGGGAGATATAGCGTCCCTGGCCGTGCTTACTGGTCCACGTATCTGTGGTTAGGTGGACCTTGCCACAGATGGCGTTCCGCAGTGCACACTTGATTTTATCGGATACTTGGTTGTGCAGGGAAGGCACGGCTCTCTTGGAGAAGTAGTGGCGGCTGGGAACAACATACTGTGGGACAGCAAGCGACATGAGCTGTTTGAAGCTGTCTGTGTCCACCAGCCTGAATGACAGCATTTCATAGGCCAGTAGTTTAGAAATGCTGGCATTCAGGGCCAGGGATCGAGGGTGGCTAGGTGGGAATTTACGCTTTCTCTCAAATGTTTGTGAGATGGAGAGCTGAACGCTGCCGTGTGACATGGTTGAGATGCTTGGTGACGGAAGTGGTGGTGTTGGTGCTACATCCTCTGTTTGCTGGGCGGCAGGTGCCAACGTTCCTCCAGAGGCGAAGGAAGAGGCTGAGGCAGCAGCAGAAGAGGTAGCAGGGGGTGCCTGAGTGAGTTCCTTGTTTTTAAGGTGTTTACTCCACTGCAGTTCATGCTTTGCATGCAGGTGCCTGGTCATGCAGGTTGTGCTAAGGTTCAGAACGTTAATGCCTCGCTTCAGGCTCTGATGGCACAGCGTGCAAACCACTCGGGTCTTGTCGTCAGCACATTGTTTGAAGAACTGCCACACCAGGGAACTCCTTGAAGCTGCCTTTGGGGTGCTCGGTCCCAGATGGCGGTGGCCAGTAGCAGGCGGACTCTCTTGGCGGCGGGTGTTCTGCTTTTGCCCACTGCTCTCTCTTTTGCTACGCTGTTGGCCCGGTCTCACCACTGCCTCTTCCTCCGAACTCTGAAAGTCAGTGGCACGACCTTCATTCCATGTGGGGTCTAGGACCTCATCGTCCCCTGCATCGTCTTCCAGCCAGTCTTCCTCCCTGACCTCCGGTTCAGTCTGCACACTGCAGAAAGACGCAGCAGTTGGCACCTGTGTTTCATCATCAGAGATGTGCTGAGGTGGTATTCCCATGTCCTCATCATCAGGAAACATAAGTGGTTGTGCGTCAGTACATTCTATGTCTTCCACCGCTGGGGAAGGGCTAGGTGGATGCCCTTGGAAAACCCTGCCAGCAGAGTCTTCAAACAGCATAAGAGACTGCTGCATAAGTTGAGGCTCAGACAGTTTCCCTGATATGCATGGGGGTGATGTGACAGACTGATGGGCTTGTTTTTTAGGCGCCATCTGTGCGCTTTCTGCAGAAGACTGGGTGGGAGATAATGTGAACGTGCTGGATCCACTGTCGGCCACCCAATTGACTAATGCCTGTACTTGCTCAGGCCTTACCATCCTTAGAACGGCATTGGGCCCCACCAAATATCGCTGTAAATTCTGGCGTCTACTGGGACCGGAGGTAGTTGGTACACTAGGACGTGTGGCTGTGGCAGAACGGCCACGTCCTCTCCCAGCACCAGAGGGTCCACTAATACCACCACGACCACGTCCGCGTCCGCGTCCCTTACTAGATGTTTTCCTCATTGTTACCGTTCACCACAATAAGAAAAAAAATATATGGCCCAATGTATTGAATTCAAATTCAGGCCTTTTTTTTACAGGCACCTAACACTATCTAGCTATCTACTTAGGTACCGTATTACACTAATACAGGCACAGCAGTAACCACAGATTTAGCTGAGTATAAATTGTATGCCTAGTATTTTGGCGGTGGATGACAGGTATACGTTTACGGACAGAATTAGACTTGGTAATGCACGGTAGCGTTAGAAGTTATTGAGAATGACCCTATCCGCACCTTCAATCTAATATACCCTTTTATGGATAGATTTAAACTTGGCCTGATACAGCAGAAAACAATTATTTAGGGAATTGCTAAGTTGGGAATTGTATTCAACCCAGAACAAAAACTGTGCTTTGGCAGACACTAAATAACTTTGCCAGGCACAGAAGTAACCACAGATTTAGCTGAGGATAAATTGTAGGCCTAGTATTTAGGCGGTGGAAGACAGGTATACGTTTACGGACAGAATTAGACTTGGTAATGTACGGTAGCGTGTAAAGTTATTGAGAATGACCCTATCCGCACCTTCAATCTAATATACCCTTTTATGGATAGATTTAAACTTGGCCTGATACAGCAGAAAACAATTGTTTTGGGAATTGCTAAGTTGGGAATTGTATTCAACCCAGAACAAAAACTGTGCTTTGGCAGACAGCAGACAGTATTACAATTGGCTAGCCACAGCTGAAACACCAGATTTAGGATACTGCTATTTTGGCAATTGTATTTTACCCCTCAATAAAATAGCAAGCACAGCCAAGTAGGATATAGCAAAAAAAAAAACACACTATTGATGGTTAAAAATGGACTTGGTGGCAGCTTGTGCTGGCGCACCACAAGACACAAAATGGCCGCCGATCACCCCAGAAAAAAGTGACTGAAAAACGCTCTGGGCAGCCTTAAAACAGTGAGCAATTGAATAGCAGAGGTTGCATGATACACAGCTGTACATCAATCACTTCAGTAAGTAAATCACTGCCTAATCTGGCCCTAACAGCAGCAGCTGCATCCTATCCCTACACTGATCAGAGCAGAGTGACGTGCGGTGCTACGTGACTCCAGCTTAAATAGAGGCTGGGTCACATGCTGCACTGGCCAATCACAGCCATGCCAATAGTAGGCATGGCTGTGATGTCCTCTTGGGGCAAGTAGTATGACGCTTGTTGATTGGCTGCTTTGCAGCCTTTCAAAAAGCGCCAAGAAAGCGCGGAACACCGAACCCGAACCCGGACTTTTACGAAAATGTTTGGGTTCTGGTCCGTGTCACGAACACCCCAAAATTCGGTACGAACCCGAACTATACAGTTCGGGTTCGCTCATCCCTAGTCTTTATCAAGCAACTAACAATGTGAACAAAGCTGAATACATATACCCTACCAAACAGGTCACGTGACCCAATCAATTATGTTAATAAACACTTGCATATTCAAAAAAGTGCACCACCCCTTTCAGTGTTTCCCCCGTTATGGGGATTATATAATTTATAGTGCCAATCATCTCATTATATAATACATTTAAGAACCTACTCACTGCGGTACATAATGTATTTCGCTAGATTCCACGCTCCATTCGGCGTTCCTCTGTACCTAGATAGTGGCGCGCATGCGCATTAGGTACAGAGGAACGCCGAATGGAGCGTTGAATGTAGTGAAATATGCTAACAGTGTGTGGTACCCTGAGTGATGTCCTCCCCAGGTCTACATTATGTACCGCAGTGAGTAGGTTCTTAAATGTATTATATAATGAGATGATTGGCACTATAAGTTATATAATCCCCATAACTGGGGAAACACTGAAAGGGGTGGTGCACTTTTTTGAATATGCAATTGGGTCATGTGACCTGTTTGGTAGGGTATATGTATTCAGCTTTGTTCACATTGTTAGTTGCTTGATAAGACCACACAGGTCGAAACGTCACTAAGTGTTGGTGAATAAATCTTTGAAAGAATCAAGACTGGAGAGTGCTGCAGTTTCTTTTACAAGTGCATCATCATTAAGTAAAGTCGCGAGCTGGTGCCTAAACATGGGAGTAGGGTTGGTGGAGAGGCGCTTATAGGTGTTAGTGTCCTCCAAAAGACGGAGGCACTTA
The DNA here is from genome assembly GCF_905171765.1 of Bufo bufo. NCBI lineage: Eukaryota > Metazoa > Chordata > Amphibia > Anura > Bufonidae > Bufo > Bufo bufo. The sequence continues at coordinate 743,940,594 of NC_053389.1, read as the reverse complement.
GAACGCTAATCCTCCTGCTCCCTCACTACAATGTTGCCTCCTTTGTCGGAGGGCTTAATAATAATGGTAGTATCCCTCTCAAGCTCCTCGAGTGACTTTCTTTCTCCTGAGGTCAGATTGTCCCTACCCACGGGTAATTCCTCTAGTAGTTGGAGGTCCCGTGTTACTACATTCAGAAAAATGTCAATAGGGGTGCTATCACTGACTGGGGGAAATATTTTAGATGGATTTCTGAGATCTGTGAAAGGACCATCCCCAATCAGTCTATCTCCCTCCTCTGATAGACCTACCAGTAACTGAACATCCTGGAGGTCCTCTACCTCAATACCTAGCTATTGACATCTTCTCCTGTCATGTATTTTAAAAAACTTTTTCCACTTGAGTCTGCGTGCAAATAACTGCAATTCTTTCACCCAGTTAAATAAGTTGAACTTCTGAAGGGGCACGAAAGAGAGGCCTTTCTTAAGAAGCCTCATTTCTGTGGGGGAGAGTGCATGCTTAGATAAGTTGACCACCTGGAGTTCCTCTACTTGGGGACCTCAGGGGCTTTCTTCTGGCGCAATAGGTAATCGGACACTGGTGGGAAGTCTAAAAAACCTCCCAGGGATCCTCTGCCTGATCTACCACCCTGTTGGGAACCACGGGCTCTACGGGGTCCTCTCCTATATCCACCTCGTCCTCTTATAAAGCCACTTCCTTGCTCAGCATCCGTGTCACATTCAGAGGACGACACCTCTGTATCTATCTCTGACGTGACCGGACGTTTAGGCCCAAAATCAAAAATCCTACCCTCCTTAAAATCACTAATATCTCTATTAAATAAAAGATGTTTCCTTTCCTTAATTTGAGAGGTGAATCGCTCAATATTCTGCTGTAATAGAGATTCTTTCTTGACAAAGTCTGTATTGTCACAAAATTTTTGGGCCTGTGCAACGACCTCTTTTAATTCTGCCTCACTATTTGACAGAAGCTTCCGCTCCTCTTCAACCAACAGTTTCATCAAATGGAGGGAGCCCGCAATAGATTCTTGCTCCCACCTTTTTAGAAACTCAGACGAGCGTAGTCTTGCAACTGGGAGGATAGGATTTCTCAATCCCCTTGGAACTATATTGTTCTTTAGATAAGTGTCAAGTGACTGCACCTCCCACCAGCACCGAACATGATTCTTATAGACCCTATTCAGATTTTTGAAAGAGGCAGTAATACTAGTGTGGATTGATTATGTAGGTAGCTCTTTTTCCCTCTGTATCCTCACTCAACCCGCAGGCAGATTCTTTTACCTCTAGACTGTGCACAGTCTGGGCACAGGTTCAAACGAACCTGGAAAAGGCGCAGGAAACCTAGTGTAAACATGCCAATAAGAGACGTTCCAAGGGGGTAAATTTTGTACTCGGCGATAAGGTGTGGTTGTCGACTAAGAATCTTGCTTTGAAACAGTGTTCTAGGAAATTCTCTCTGCGTTTCATTGGACCATACAATATTATTGAGGTTGTTAACCCAGTGTCCTTTAGACTTAAGCTACCCGACTCCTTTCGTATACATGATGTGTTTCATAAGTTGTTACTTAAGAGATATGTTTTACCAGTGGTTCCGGTTAAAAAACCTCCTCCACCTGTGGAGGTTGAAGGTCAGGAGGAATTCATCTCTAGAATTATTGATGTTAGAAAGGTTAGGAACTCCTTTCAATACCTGGTCCACTGGAAGGGCTATGGACCCAAAGAAAGGTCTTGGGTCCCAGCTACTGAGATCCACGCCCCGAGGCTCATCAAGAAATTTCATGATGAGCATCCTGGGAGATTTGTACCCAAGGGCTTGGGTCCAGTGGCCCCTCGTAAAGGGGGGGTTCTGTAACGAGGCGCCGAAGGTGCACTCGGTCTCCCATCAGCCACAGACCTGCTGCTTAGCTTCGGAAGCGAGGATCTGTGTTCGGCCTCGTTCCCAGGGCGGCTTTTGCTAGCTGGGAGGCTCCCTGCTCCTAGGTCTGCCTTGAGCGCCGAGCTGATCACTCAGTACTCGACTTGTCTGTCTGTCGGTCATGTGACGCTGGCCACGTTATATGACCCTACCTCTCCACTATAAATACAGGCAACCCTTGATCTGCTTCCTGACACCTCCTTTGCCTGCTCCCTGAACCTTGACGCTACCTCTCGGATTTTGACCTCGGCCCACTCTCGGATCTGTCTCCTCTTTCATACTGACGTGACCTGCGGTACGCCAGTCCTGCAGGGTGAGTGAATGTGAGGTCACGGGGGTCAGTTAGTAGACCGAGGGTTACTCTTGGTACTCACAATTTGTAGAAGACCCTGGGCAGGTGTACAGCAGTGATGGAGAGGCTGGCACATGGATCCTCTGGGGCACTCTCTGTATATAGGGACCAGGCCGGGTGGTAGGTGAGGTGCCCTGGGTGTTGGAAGTTTAGTGTGCCGGTGGCAAGATCCCTTATAGTTCGTGATGCCAGTGCCGGTAACGGTGGCACACCGATTTGATGTAGGAATAATTGAGGTACACACAGTTGTAGTGAACCAAAACTTTTTTTTACTGAACAATTTAACTATTTTCAGGCTTCAGATAAAGTTCCATATGCAGGATTATGGTATCAGGCAGGCTTGACATAAATGGTAGGTAAAATCCTAGCAAGATCACTCAAAGGGAATAAACTCACAGATCAGGCTGTACTTTCTGCAGAATCCTGTCTGAAATTCTCCAAGGCCCGGATGCCTAATAGCTGACTTTATCCTTGGGAGGGGAACCTTCCTCTGGTATGAATCCACTTTCTGCAAATAACCTTCTGCCTTTCAGCTTTCTACTTTGCTGGTTAAAATTAGCACTGCTCTGTACTTTGTACAGAGGCAGGATAACTTCAGGAGGGAACCTCTTCTCCTGGGGGCAAGCTAGGAGCCTGGGCTATCTAGCTGCATGTTAGAAGCTGCACTTCAGCTAACACCTGGCTAAAGTCAATACTGGCTTCTGACCACACTGCTCCTTCACCTGAACTGGACCTGACTATATATACTAGGGGGTTCCCTAGCTCCCTCTACAGCTTAGGAGGAGGAACTACACCCCTAATAGGCCTGGTACACAGGAAATAACATGAAATTATACATTACAATGCAATATAAAATACCATAACCATATTCCACCGGAGGTGGAGAACAAAGTGACCCAATTGACCCTTGAGTAGTGTCCACCCTTACGTAGTGGGACACTACAGACCTCCTGGGCTGACCCCGGCTAGTTGACCCGCCTCGCCCTGCCGTTTTTGGTGGTACCTTGCTTGTTCCACCTGTCTGTCCACTCAAATGCTACCTCTCATTGGCTGTCCGCTTCCCTGCTGTCTCTATCTCTCTGCTTGCACTTACTCAGGTCAGGGACTGTCACCCAGTTGCGCCCCGTCACCTAGGGCGGGTGGTGCAAGTAGGCAGGGACAGGGGACCGGGTGGCAGCTCAGGGGGTGCACCTCCGCTCTATCTTTATACCTGTGATGCTACCACGTGACAAGAACCTATTCGACGTGCCAGGTGAAACGTTGCCATGCTGTGCTGCGGCTGTTGTGTCTGGAAGCCAAGAGCCACACCGGTCCTGCACTGGTTTCAGCTTTGCGGTCACAGACCGATCAGTGGCTAACCCCGCTCAATTTGGTAAAGTGGTGTGCGACAATGGTGCCAATCTGCTGAGCGTGCTGAAACAGGGCAAAATGACACACGTGCCGTGCATGGTACACATCCTGAACTTAGTTGTGCAGCAATTCGTTGCCAAATACACCGAGGTCCAGGATGTCTTGCATCAGGCCAGGGAAATCTCTGGCCATTTTAGAAGAACTTACGCGGCCATGGCTCGCCTTGCTGATGTTCATCGACGACACCACCTGCCTGTCAGACGTCTGATTTGTGACTGCCTGATGCGATGGATCTCCACCTTGTATATACTTTATAGGCTGCTCCAGCAGAAACGTGCAGTTAAAGACTACCTGTACAAACTCTGCAGCAGGACAGGTTCTGGGGAGCTTGTTTTTTTTCACCACACCAGTGGCCGCTTATGCGCGACACATGCAGACTTCTGCGGCTATTTGATGAGATCACCAAACTGGTCAGTCGCAGCCAGGGCGCCATCAGTGACATCGTAACTTACTCCTTTCTGAAGCGTGCATTGCTTTGGGTCATTGATCAAGCCGTCGAGGAGCAGGAAGATGAGAAAGTCGCAATGCTGGATGAATTCCCAGGGGGGATACTCCATCTGAGACAAGTCAACAGGAGTCTGAAGAGGAGTCAGAGGAGGATGGTGTCAGGGCGGAGGAGGAGCAAGAAGAGCATGCTTTAAACGTTTCTGCGATCGCTGGTGTTGTCCATGGCTGGGGGAGGAGACAGAGGATGACATTTTCCTGGACGATGAGCAGGAGCCAGGCCACTCCACCGTTTCCAGTTTAGTGCAAATGGGGGCCTTCATGCTTCAGTGTTTGAAGAGGGACCCCCATATAAAAAGCATAAAGGGAAAGGACCAGTACTGGGTGGCAACGTACTTAGACCTTCGGTACAAGCACAAAATGGCAGACATTTTACCAGCATCACAGAGGGCTGTCAGAATGCAGCACTTCCAGGCCTTGCTTCGAGAAATTCTGCATTCTGCTTTTGGGGGGGCTGGCAGAGGAATTTTCACTCACATAGAAACAGTTGCAGGTACCAATCCAACAGCGCATGCAAGAAGAGGACGGTTCGAATATGTGTTGGTCACTTCGCATATGAGATCATTCTTGCACCCAACCCACCGACAGCCACCCTCCAGATCCAGCCTCAGGGAACGCCGAGACAGACAGGTGTCTGACTACATCGGGTTAATGGCTGATGTGGACGCTCTGAGAAGCGAGGAACCCCTGACCTACTGGGTGTGCAGGCTTGACCTGTGGCCAGAGCTGGCACAATTTCCCATGGAACTATTGGCTTGCCCCTCATCCAGTCTCCTGTCCGAAAGGACGTTCTGCGCAGGAGGGGGGGATCAAGACCGAAGTGCACTACCTCACATTTCTAAAAATTAATGAGGCATGGATCTCGGAGGAATTCAGCACCTGTGACAACCACGTTTAATTGAATTTCCTCATGCCAGCCCACAAATATCTGCCACTACCCAGAACAAATATTGGTCCCTGTTCTACAAATACAGCAGCATAAAAGGCCTTTTCTGTCCGTTGAATGCCAAATGTTTTGGGCCTCGGAGGAATTCCAACACCTGTGACGACCAAGTGTTTCAACTATTATTATTAGGGGGTTTTCAAGAGGGGGGAATTCATTAGCCATGTTTTTAATCCAATTTTATATTTTTAGTTCTTTTAAACATATGTATTTGACCTGTATTTGTACTGGCCTTCAGTAAAATTGATATCCATTGACCGTCTAATAGACCTCCAGCCACACACTTACTGTACTTGTTCTTTCATGTACGCTGAATGCATAATTTTTGGGGCCTGTAGTACACTGGCCTGCTGGAAAATTGATATCCAATGACTGTCTAATAGACCTCCAGCCACACACTTACTTGTTCTTTTATGTACGCTGAATGCATAATTTTTGGGGCCTGAAGTACACTGGCCTGCTGGAAAATTGATATCCAATGACAGTGTAATCTACCTTCAGCCACTGACTTACTTGTTCTTTTATGTACACTGAATGCATAATTTTTGGGGCCTGTAGTACACTGGCCTGCTGGAAAATTGATATCCAATGACCGTGTAATCTACCTTCAGCCACTTACTTACTTGTTCTTTTATGTACTCTGAATGCATCATTTTTGCGGCCTGTAGTACACTGGCCTGCTGGAAAATTGATATCCAATGACCATATAATCTACATTCAGCCACTTACTTACTTGTTCTTTTATTTATGCTGAATGCATAATTTTTGGGGCCTTGGCCTGCTGGGAAATTGATATCCATTGACTGTGTAATCTACCTTCAGCCACTTATTGACTTGTTCTTTTATGTATGCTGAATGCATAATTTTTGGGGCCTGTAGTAGACTGGCCTGCTGGTAAATTGATATCCAATGACCGTGTAATCTACCTTCAGCCACTTACTTACTTGTTCTTTTCTGTACGCTGAATGCATAATTTTTGGGGCCTGTAGTACACTGGCCTGCTGGAAAATTGATATCCAATGACTGTGTAATCTTCCTTCAGGCACTTACTTACTTGTTCTTTTATGTACGCTAAATGCATAATTTTTGGGGCCTGTAGTTCACTGGTCTGCTGGAAAATGTATATCCAATGACTGTGTAATCTACCTTCAGCCACTTACTTACTTGTTCTTTTATGTACGCTGAATGCATAATTTTTCGGGCCTGTAGTACATTGGCCTACTGGAAAATTGATATCCAATGACCGTTTAATCTACCTTCAGCCACTTACTTATTACTTACTTGTTCATTCATGTACTCTGAATGCATAATTTTTGGGGCCTGTAGTACACTGGCCTACTGGAAAATTTATATCTAATTACGGTGTAATCTACCTCCACCCACATACTTACTTGTTCTTTTATGTAAGCTGAATGCATAATTTTTGGGCCCTGTAGTACACTGGCCTGCTGGAAAATTGATATCCAATGACCGTGTAATCTACCTTCAGCCACTTACTTAATTGTTCTTTTATGTACGCTAAATGCATAATTTTTGGGGCCTGTACATATAGTATCTTCTGCAGGCTGTAGCTGTTGCTGGGATCTCCTGGCATCCTAAGGTGCTTCATATGTTCAGGATATATAAGGTACCTTCCCCGAAGGGAGGGTGTCTAAGCTTTAGGTTTTTGGTGTCTAGTATACCAGTCAAGGTGTTATATCCTGTCTAAATACCTGTTCATTGAACTTCTGTATGACAACCGACTATACCTTAACGCCACCTTCCCTAACCCTTGCCTGTTTCTCATATTGGTCATCGGCCATCTGCCCTGAATTTGTATCCTTCTTCTGGTTACAGGAGTACTCTGCCTGCCCTGACTTCAGCCCATATTCGAACTGTGCTTATTCAATCACACTGTGACTGTCTTAGAAGACAGCGGCCTCGTGGCTCCTCTGCAGCGAAGTCCATATCCCTGTACAGAAGATAATGGGTGAATACCAGGGGACTGCCAGGATAATGCCCTTAGAGTTAGCCCTAAGTCAAACTGGTTGGTTGGTACAATGGGTTCACTGAAGGGATGCTGTGATTAAGGCCTCATGCACACGACCGTTGTGTGCATCCGTGGCCGTTGTGCCGTTTTCCGTTTTTTTTCGCGGACCCATTGACTTTCAATGGGTCCGTGGAAAAAACGGATAATGCACCGTTTGGCAGCCGCATCCGTGAGCCGTGTTTCCTGGCCGTGAAAAAAATATGACCTGTCCTATTTTTTTCACGGTCAACGGTTCACGGACCCATTCAAGTCAATGGGTCCGTGAAAGAACACGGATGCACACAAGATTGGCATCCGTGTCCGTGATCCGTGGCCGTAGGTTAGTTTTTATACAGACGGATCCGAAGATCCGTCTGCATAAAAGCTTTTTCAAAGCTGAGTTTTCACTTCGTGAAAACTCAGAACCGACAGTATATTCTAACACAGAAGCGTTCCCATGGTGATGGGGACGCTTCTAGTTAGAATACACTACAAACTGTGTACAAGACTGCCCCCTGCTGCCTGGCAGCACCCGATCTCTTACAGGGGGCCGTGATCAGCACAATTAACCCCTTCAGGTGCCGCACCTGAAGGGGTTAATTGTGCTGATCACGGCCCCCTGTAAGAGATCAGGGCTGCCAGGCAGCAGGGGGCAGACCCCCCCCCCCCCCCTCCCCAGTTTGAATATCATTGGTGGCCAGTGCGGCCCCCCCCTCCCTCTATTGTAATAATTCGTTGGTGGCACAGTGTGCGCCCCCCATCGGCCCCCCCTCCCTCTATAGCATTAACAACATTGGTGGCCAGTGTGCGGCCTCCCATCTCTCCCCCCCCCCCCCCCCCATCATTGGTGGCAGCGGAGTTCCGATCGGAGTCCCAGTGTAATCGCTGGGGCTCCGATCGGTAACCATGGCAACCGGGACGCTACTACAGCCTGGTTGCCATGGTTACTTAGCAATAGTACAATAGTAGAAGATTCATACTTACCTGCTCCAGGCTGCTGCTGCGATGTTAGTGTCTGGCCGGGAGCTCCACCTACTGGTAAGTGACAGGTCTGTGCGGCGCATTGCTAAATGAACTGTCACTTACTAGTAGGAGGAGCTCCCGGCCGGACACGAACCTCGCAGCTCCCAGGTAAGTATGAATCTTTACTATTGTACTATTGCTAGTAACCCGCTGCCACCAATAATCGGGGGGGGGGGGGGGGGCTGGGGGGGAAGATGGGAGGCCGCACACTGGCCACCAATGTTGTTAATGCTATAGAGGGAGGGGGGGCCAATGGGGGGCGCACACTGTGCCACCAACGATTTATTACAATAGAGGGAGGAAGGGGGGGGGGGGCACACTGTGCCACCAACGAATTATTACAATAGAGGGAGGAGGGGGGGGGGCCGCACTGGCCACCAATGATATTCAAACTGGGGAGGGGGGGGTCTGCCCCCTGCTGCCTGGCAGCCCTGATCTCTTACAGGGGGATATGATAGTACAATTAACCCCTTCAGGTGCGGCACCTAAGGGGTTAATTGTGCTGATCACGGCCCCCTGTAAGAGATCGGATGCTGCTAGGCAGCAGGGGGCAGTCATGTACACAGTTTGTAGTATATTCTAACTAGAAGCGTCCCCATCACCATGGGAACGCCTCTGTGTTAGAATATACTGTCGGAAATGAGGTTTCACGATCTCACTCATATCCGACAGTATATTCTAACATAGAGGCGTTCCCATGGTGATGGGGACGCTTCAAGTTAAAATATACCATCGGATTGGAGAAAACTCCGATCTGATGGTATAAAAGGGACTCCAGACTTTACATTGAAAGTCAATGGGGACGGATCCGTTTGAAATGGCACCATATTGTGTCAACGTCAAACGGATCCGTCCCCATTGACTTGCATTGTAATTCAGGACGGATCCGTTTGGCTCCGCACGGCCAGGCGGACACCAAAACGACTTTTTTTTCATGTCCGTGGATCCTCCAAAAATCAAGGAAGACCCACGGACGAAAAAACGGTCACGGATCACGGGAAAACGGAACCCCGTTTTGCGGACCGCAAAAAAATACGGTCGTGTGCATGAGGCCTTAGGCCTCATGCACACGACCGTTGTGTGCACCCGTGGCCGTTGTGCCGTTTTCCGTTTTTTTTCGCGGACCTATTGACTTTCAATGGGTCCGTGGAAAAATCGGAAAATGCACCGTTTTGCAGCCGCATCCGTGATCCGTGTTTCCTGGCCGTGAAAAAAATATGACCTGTCCTATTTTTTTCACGGCCAACGGTTCACGGACCCATTCAAGTCAATGGGTCCGTGAAAGAACACGGATGCACACAAGATTGGCATCCGTGTCCGTGATCCGTGGCCGTAGTTTAGTTTTTATACAGACGGATCCGAAGATCCGTCTGCATAAAAGCTTTTTCAAAGCTGAGTTTTCACTTCGTGAAAACTCAGAACCGACAGTATATTCTAACACAGAAGCGTTCCCATGGTGATGGGGACGCTTCTAGTTAGAATACACTACAAACTGTGTACAAGACTGCCCCCTGCTGCCTGGCAGCACCCGATCTCTTACAGGGGGCCGTGATCAGCACAATTAACCCCTTCAGGTGCGGCACCTGAAAGGGTTAATTGTACTATCATATCCCCCTGTAAGAGATCAGGGCTGCCAGGCAGCAGGGGGCAGACCCTCCCCCCCCCCCTCCCCAGTTTGAATATCATTGGTGGCCAGTGCGGCCCCCCCCCTCCCTCTATTGTAATAATTCGTTGGTGGCACAGTGTGCGCCCCCCCCCCTTCCTCCCTCTATTGTAATAAATCGTTGGTGGCCAGTGTGCAGCCTCCCATCTCCCCCCCCCTCCCCCCCATCATCATTGGTGGCAGCGGAGTTCCGATCGGAGTCCCAGTTTATTCGCTGGGGCTCCGATCGGTAACCATGGCAACCAGGACGCTACTACAGTCCTCGTTGCCATGGTTACTTAGCAATAGTACAATAGTAGAAGATTAATACTTACCTGCTGCTGCGATGTTCGTGTCCGGCCGGGAGCTCCACCTACTGGTAAGTGACAGTGACAGGTCTGTGCGGCGCATTGCTAAATGAACCGTCACTTACCAGTAGGAGGAGCTCCCGGCCGGACACGAACATCACAGCTCCCAGGTAAGTATGAATCTTGTACTATTGCTAGTAACCCGCTGCCACCAATGATCGGGGGGGGGGGGGGGGGGGGGGGGGGGCGCAAGATGGGTGGCCGCACACTGGCCACCAATGTTGAAAATGCTATAGAGGGAGGGGGGCCAATGATTGCCACCAACGATTTATTACAATAGAGGGAGGAAGGGGGGGGGGGGCGCACACTGTGCCACCAACGAATTATTACAATAGAGGGAGGAAGGGGGGGGGAGGCGGGGGGGGGGGCACACTGTGCCACCAACGAATTATTACAATAGAGGGAGGAAGGGGGGGCGCACACTGTGCCACCAACGATTTATTACAATGGAGGAAGGGGGGGGGGGGGGGGCCGCACTGGCCACCAATGATATTCAAACTGGGGGGGGGGGGGGGGGGTCTGCCCCCTGCTGCCTGGCAGCCCTGATCTCTTACAGGGGGATATGATAGTACAATTAACCCCTTCAGGTGCGGCACCTGAGGGGTTAATTGTGCTGATCACGGCCCCCTGTAAGAGATCGGATGCTGCTAGGCAGCAGGGGGCAGTCATGTACACAGTTTGTAGTATATTCTAACTAGAAGCGTCCCCATCACCATGGGAACGCCTCTGTGTTAGAATATACTGTCGGAAATGAGGTTTCACGATCTAACTCATATCCGACAGTATATTCTAACATAGAGGCGTTCCCATGGTGATGGGGACGCTTCAAGTTAAAATATACCATCGGATTGGAGAAAACTCCGATCTGATGGTATAAAAGGGACTCCGGACTTTACATTGAAAGTCAATGGGGACGGATCCGTTTGAAATGGCACCATATTGTGTCAACGTCAAACGGATCCGTCCCCATTGACTTGCATTGTAATTCAGGACGGATCCGTTTGGCTCCGCACGGCCAGGCGGACACCAAAATGACTTTTTTTTCATGTCCGTGGATCCGCCAAAAATCAAGGAAGACCCACGGACGAAAAAACGGTCACGGATCACGGACCTACGGACCCTGTTTTTGCGGACCGTGAAAAAAAACGTTCGTGTGCATGAGGCCTTAAACTAATCTTTATTGAATATACCTTAAAACAAAGGATTGACAAAAAAAGAAAGAACCCCCCAAATAAACACCCTCAAAGAATATAAATCTGTATAAGCCACTTAGTGACCAATATTAACGTGCATACTGGTCCGCTGTGTCGCTATTAGACCCAGCTGCGCGGTCACAGTGGTGAAGATTGATCCTAAAAAAATCAATGGGTTCTGTGCACCCAAGGTAGGTATTCAGGGAAAATTAAACTCCTGCAGTTTTTTTTCAGGGGTACCACAAACCACAACATATACTCTGAGGGACAGGAAAAATCTGTGACACTGGGCAGGAGGTACTGTGTAGGTGACAGATATATGGTCAACAGTGCCCGCATGCCCATACGCACCGATTCGCTACAGATTATTAACCTCTCTAAGAGAATTTTGACAGCCACAGAGATGCAGCTGTTAACTCCCCACATGTAGGTAAAGTTCCTTTGATTGGGTCAAGGATTTGACCCTCTTCATAATGAAACTTAAATGGAAAAAAAAAATGTGCCACTCACAACAAACAACAATGTTTAAGTTTGGAGATCGACATTCAGGAATTACCTGATGTGCAATTGCTGGCGGGTTTGATGGAAGAAGCGGATAGGGGCATAGGAGAGGGCCCCTTTACCGACCTCAAACTCCCTTCCACTAAGTATCCACCCTTGAGCGACTGCACACCTCTTGATACATTCCTGACTGCTGTCACTAATCAGCTTAGGTCAATGGAACATAGGAGAAGCGGTGCATCTAATCTCACCAGAGGGGAGATTGAAGCATTACTCTCCTTAGAGCGTGACTCCTCGGTAGTCATCAAACCCTCGGACAAGGGAGGGAACATCATGATGATGGACTACAAGGGTTATGTACAAATGTGCCTGAACATCCTGGGGGATGAACTGTGCTATCGTATTTTGGATAGCAATCCCACGTCTATCTTCCAGGATAAATTAAAACGGATATTACAAACGGCTCAGATAATCTGCTCAGTTCCCCAAACATCCTGTCACCCCCTGTTTTTATGCACTCCCAAAGGTACATAAGGGCCTGTCTCCGGTAAAAGGCAGACCCATTGTCTCGGGAACTAACAGTCTTACACATGGGATCAGCACGTACATGGATAGGGTGTTACGACCTTTTCTACTGACCCTTCCATCCTACGTGTGTGATTCCACTGATGTGATGCAGAGACTGGAGGGAATTCAGGTGGAGAAACAAACCTTTTCAGCAAGTCTTGATGTGGAGGTGCTATACAGCTCCATACCACATGACAAGGGTTGTGGAGTTGTGGCATCTTTCCTGAATCAAAGGGGTATGCATCTATGGCGTCATAATGAATTTGTCCTTAAACTTTTGAATTTCATTTTGAACCACAATGTCTTCACTTTTGACCGCTGCACGTACCATCAGCTCAGGGGGGTGGAGATGGGTAGCTTCGCCAACCTATACCTGGGCTGGTGGGAACATGAAATTGTGTATGCGGATGAGAATATCTGGGCAGAGCACATCTGTTTGTGGCTGCATTATATCGACTATGTGTTGATTGTGTGGTCAGGAAGTAAAATGGAATTCGACAACTTTGTAGCTGACCTTAATAAGAACACGTTGGGGCTTTTTTTCACCTCTGAAATACAGGAGCAGCAGATTGCGTTCCTGGATCTTACTATCTTTAGAGATCGGGAGGGCAATTTGGGGTCCCATCTGTTCTGTAAGGAAACGGCTACAAACAGCCTCCTAAGGTTGGACAGTTGTCATCCGGTACCTCTTAAAAGGGGTATTCCTAAAGGACAATACCTTAGGGTACGTCGCAATTGCTCTAGGTTGTCGGATTTCCGGGAAGCTTCCAATGACCTACAAACTCGATTTAGGGACAGAGGTTACCCACAAGAGGTATTGGTCAAGGCATATCAGCAGTCCTTGGCCACGGATCGTAACTCCCTGTTGACACCTAAAAGGAGGGACTCGGATGGGGATGAACTGATCATCATCGCTACATACGATGATGCGCATGTGAAAGTGAGGAATGTCCTTACACAGTTTTGGGGCATTTTAAAATCTGACCCTGATGTGGGACACCTTATTGGTGAGAGACCACTGATCACTTACTGTCGAGGACGCAGCCTGAAGGATAGGCTGGTCCATAGTTTCCTGCAGACGTCCAGCAATCCCACGTGGCTAGATGGCAACCTAAAGGGCACGTTTCGGTGTGGGGGATGCGTGGCATGCAAGGCCATATTACTTGGCAGAGAATTGATCTGCACTGTCACGGGTGAAACCTTCACCATTAAATCATTCATTAACTGCTGCACAATAGGGGTGGCCACGTGTGTTTGTGGCAAACAATACGTGGGAAAAATGGCGCGTGAATTTCGCAGGAGGATCGGGGAACATCTGAACGACATCCGTAAAGGTGCGGATACCCCCATTGCGAAACATGTCTTTTCCCAACATAATCAGGACATTGGGGCGGTCAAATTCCAAGGTGTGGAAGTAATCAGAAGATCCCCAAGAGGTGGAGACTTTGATAAAAAATTGCTACAAAAAGAAACACAGTGGATATTTAGGATGCACACGGTTAAACCAGAGGGACCTAATGATTACAACTCATTTACTTGCTTTATCTAGAGCAACCCAAGTCCTGGTTTATCCATGGCTCCTATATATTGATCATCATTTCCACTTGTAGCATGGGTACATCTGGTTTATTGCAGAATTATTATATCTCATTGTACGATCCATTGTTTTTACCAAGCTAACTAAGGTTGTGCTTTATGTGTTTTCATCATTAATTCAGTACACTATGCCGTCTTGGTCCCTATGAACTATAATATGTGATGTTTTGATATCCTGGTTAGATCGCTCCGCAGAGTGGGCCCACGCCCCAGTCTCGGTGATTGGCTGGCCCAGGGGCTCGATCTCTCTGAGGGGAGGAACCTCCTTCTCTTAATCCCCGCATTCTGGCGGGCGCGTATGTCAACTCTAGTGCTGTTTGCCGCGGCCCCTGCACATGGGGCCGGTGGCTTGTTTGCTGCAAAATTGTACCTTGTGCTCCTTGGTTGTGCTCCTGTTGAGCCATTATTGGCGACACGCGTAGAGCTACTTCAGCAGTCAGGGTGTGCTATGTGTACCGATAGTTAGCCAGGGAAACAGGTTGATTCGTGCCCGTATCAGAGCCAATGCCTGCACGTGTCTATGAAGCTGACACATGGTTGCCTTGGAAAGCTGTTAGATATGGACAGATGTTTATCAACCTAATCTGCAGGTACACATCTAGTCAGTTTTCCAAGTTGATTCGTGCTCATATCTCAGTACTGCCTGTGAGCGTCCGATCCAATTTGGATGCACATTTTGATGGCAGACTGTCTGATGTGAGCAGATGTTTATCAACTTGAGTTAGGTGGGGGATCACCTGTAGCAGTTTTGCAGGGACGCAGGAGTTTAATTGTCCCTGAATACCTACCTTCGGTGCACAGAACCCATAGATTTTTTTAGAATCAATCTTCACAGAATCAATCTGTGACTGCGCAGCTGGGTCTAATAGCGACACAGCGGACCGGTATGCGCGATATTATTGGCGGCTTATGCAGCTTTATATTCTTTGACGGTGTTTATTTGGGGGGGTTCTTTCTCGTTTTTCTTTTTGTCAATCCTTTGTTTTAAGGTATATTCAATAAAGATTAGTTTTAATCACAGCATCCCTTCAGTGAATGGTAGTAATAGTGGGCGGCATATACGTCTATTTCAGTGATATTAGTACAATGGGTTCACACTACCCCCAAAAATATGGAGACATGCCTGAGCTTTTGTGTGGCCCATATATAGGGTGTTTATAAAACTTGGAAGTACAGCATAATAAAAAGAGGGCTTGCTTTACACACTAGCACACAATGGGCACAGCATATTGGGCACTGACTTGGCATATGTTGCAAAAATTGCAATTTACACTTTGCGCTGTCTGCTGTGAATTAAAGTTTGCAAAACACCTGTTGAGTCAAAATGCCTGCTACAGTACATCTCCTTGGAAAATACTATGAGGGGGTGTGGTTTCGAAATGGGGTCACTTCCTGTTTTTTTTTTTTTTACCTCAGAGCCGCTGCAGTTGTCAGCCAGTGCTATATAAATCACCAAACTAGGCCTCAAATGCACAGGGTTCTCTTTCTCTTCTGAACCCTGTAGTATTCTCAAACAGCATTTTACGACTACTGTTGATCGCGAATATTCGAATCGCAAATTTTAATCGCGAATATCGCCACTTTGAGAATTTGCGAAGATGTAGAATTTAGTGCTATATATTCGTATTCGCGAATATTCAAGTTTTTTTTTTTCTTTCTCTGAACCCATGATCCCTCCCTGCTTCTTGCTTGTGGGCCAATGAGAAGGCTGCAATGTCTTTGTATGAGCTTAGCAACATCCCTAGCAACCAATAGGAAAGTTGCCTACCGCTTACTATATAAGAACCTCCCCAGCAGCCATTTTCTAAAGTTTTTTGCAGTTCTGAGAGAGAAAGCAGTGTTATTGCTGTGCTCTGTGCTTTACTGTTTAATTACATTAGATAGATAGTTAGCTCATATATATAATACAGATAGTTAGTGGGAGATAGTCAGTGTAGGTTAGATAGTGATATAGTGTATGTGATAGGTTCTGCTGTCCATACATACATGCTACAGACAGGGGCGTAGCTAGAACAGCTAATTTTTTTATGGGCCCCCCACCACCACCTCAGACACACTTCTCTGCAACCTTCTCATCCTGTGTAAAATCCACTCCTGTGCCTATTTTACACTTTTTTTTTTATGTACTTACTGCAAATTTTAGCATCCTTTTAGACGATGGACACGTGACCGCTGCAGTCAATAACTGGCCGCAGTGGTGACGCGTCATCTGTGTGGCACATGACCCACTTACAAGCTTTATGGGTGGCACATCACTGCTGCAAACAGTTATTGGCTGTAGTGGTCAAGTGCCCTGCTGTGTGGAGACCCAGGACCTACACAGATGGCAGAAATGCAAATTATGGCACACTTACATATACATGCACCCTACTATCCTGGCATCACTTGTGTGCATATATAAGTGTGCCAAAGTAAGCACAAATACACAGCGCAGCAGTGGGGTGGATAAGGGAGGCTGCCATGTACTGTATGATATAATACAGAAGGATGGCAGAGGTTTGGATCAGCATGCAGCTGTCAGATAGCCATCCCAGCCTCTGCTCACCTCCTTCCTTGGCCAGACCCCTGTACTACAGTATGCATGCTAGGAAAAATGGAAATGTGAACAAGGCCTTAGATCTCATCCCCTATCCACAAGATTGAGGGTAAGTATCTGATTGATGGGGATCTGACCACTGGAAATCAGAATGAGATCACAAGAATGAGGTGTTGGAGTCCCTGGAGTGAATGGAACGGCGGTCACACAAGCGCTGTGCACTTCCCATACAGATGAATGGAGCTGCAGCGAGCAGGTTACTGCCAGTCACCCTGAGGACTTCACCTTCCTAGCAGTCAGAACTCGACTGATCAGATACCTTTCCTCTATCCTGTGGATGGGGGATACTTATGACAACCCCTTACTGTACAGAAAGAAACAATACTGGAATACATTGTGCGGCATACATTTAAAAAAGCACACTCATATATACTGTATATATAGACACACATTTTATATCTCTCTCTATATATATCCACACCATTGTATATACAAACATTTACACACACATATATATATATACACACACACAGTTACACTGTACATTCCCACACAACCTGTATACACACACATATATTCTCACATACACACTGTATACATACATTCTCTGCAGTCTGTCAAGCTATAGACAGGGCTCAAACAGCGCAGTCTCTGCAGCCCCCCCCCCCTCCTGTTAGTCCCGACTGCCAACCTGAGCTGTCTTCTATTACCACCAGCAGGAAGATGGATTGTTCTATCTTTCTGTAGGGGGGCAGAAGCTGGCTAGCTGCTACCAGCTAAGCAAGTAACTAATGCTGGTGGATTTTAAATAAAGTCTGCACTCCTCTGGCTAGTGAGAGGGAACTCCAGTTCTGATTCTCTCTTCAACAGTATGCATTGCTACCGGGTCCCAAAAGAGAAACCCTCTCCCCTCCATAGACCAGCCCAGCGGTAGAGTCTTAGCCAGGCTACGTCTAAGGGGCGGGGCTACCAGTGGAACTCAAGATGCTGGCTCTGCCTGATGCACTGAAAACAACATGGAAGCACTGCACGCTCTAGGGGGGAGGGGCTATGAGAGGAGCAAATCACATGACAGGCAGTTCTTTCCGATCTATTACTGCCGTTACTGTATCTAGTACTGCTCCGGGCCCCTTCCTAGCTGGGGCCCCGAAGCAGCTGCTTCCCTGGTAGCTACGCCATTGGCTACAGACATAGTGCTGTGATGTCACAACAATACTTAGTGCACCAATCAGTAATATGTAGTCAGACCTGCTAAAATGGGAAGTTGCACGTATTGCACAAAAATATGCGCATCATTAATTGCCGATTTGCGCAATCGTGAATATATTGGAGCACTCTATCTGCATATAAAGCTATTGTAATGTTCTGCCGTGCGAACCATTTTCTACAGTCTCAGGAAACTTCTAGCAGCTTGAAAAATGTAGCAAGAGTGACCCACGCCTGTATTGCGTGCGCCGATTTTTGCAATCAAGAGAATAATCGCGAATTTATGACGAATATTCACCCAAATATTCGCGAAATATCGCAAATTCGATTATTGCCCCTGGCGCTCATCACTATTTACGACCACATATAGGGTGTTGTCGTATTCAGGAGAAAATGCTTAACAAATTGTGGGGTCATTTTTCTCCTGCTGCCCCTTGAGAAAATTAAATAAATCTGGAGCGAAGTTTAAAACTGCAAAATCATGGTAAAAAAATAAAAATAAATTATATATATATATATATATATTTATATATTTAAGTTTGTTTATCTGTTAAAGGGTCTGTGATGGCAGATATGTACCTTTGAAACTAGCTGACCTGTTACATGTGCCTGTGTTGGTTTCATGTTCATATGTGCCAGCATTACTTTCTCAGCAGCTGCGATGCCATTTCCACTTTGATTCACAGGGCCAGGCAGTGTAGGTTTTCAGTGCCTGGCCCTGTCAATCAAAGCGTAGAAGGTGAGGCAGTTGGAGAGAGTTGAGTCTCTAGGTGTAATGTCAACACCTCTATTGCTCCTAGAAGCTCATTTGCATATATGAAAACATTTTTCTCCGCAATGCGGGCACATATGAACATGGGACCAACACAGATGCCTTCAGCTGCCAAGTGCACATGTAACAGGTAATCCGAATGATGCCCTTTAACGCCTGTTTTACAGGAAAAATGAATTCAAATGGAAAATCTGTAAAAGAAGTAAAATTTTGAAATTTAATCTCCATTTTCCCTTAATTCTTATGGACCATACAAAGGGTTAACAACAGGGCTGTACCTACAATGGAAGCAGGGAAAGCGGCTGCTATGGGGCCTGAACTCAGAAAAGAGGCCAAGGAGGAAGAAAAATGCATTTATTTTCAGGGCCCTTGGAGCGGTGAGTATAGTGCTCCTAGCCCTAGCACTGGTACTAGTCAACGTCTAAGTGTTTGAGATCATGGAGTGCACTATGATCTGATGCTGTGCGACATCAGGTCACAGTGTGGTGCATGCCTCGACATAATGCTGCACCAAGAGTGAAGGAACCCATAGGAGGAGAAGAGAGGTGAGGATTTTCTTTGGTCCAGTCTGTGATGTGTATAAAGGAGACCAAGGTGGACGTTCAAGAACTTGCTATGGGGTCCAGTCAATTCAAGTTATGCAACTGATTAACAAAGTTTGCAAAATCAGTTCCAATTAATTTGAGTTTTTTTTTTATAGGTCCATACTTCATAACTGAACTGGTCCTTAGAAAATTGGAGTTTAGAAATGTTCTTGAAAATTTTACAAGGCTTGCCTTCTCTGCCATCGGGTCCCCGCCACTGCAGCACGGGGACCCGATGGAGATGCGGAGGGCACCCGTACCCTCCGCAAACCCTCTGCATGCCGCAGTCAAGGGGTTAATACGCCGGCATCGGTGTCTTCACCGATGCCGGCGTATGCAGCAGGGGCCCGGCTGTCAGTGACGGCCTGGTTCCTTCCCTCTGATTGGGCTGTCGCAGCTCCTGCACCCACCCGATAAGCCCGCCTTACACGTATGGCGCCGGTCAGTAAGTCACGTCCACCAGCACCGTACATGTATGGCGCGGGTCCTCTATGGGTTAAACTTTTAATGTCTTGCAGTGTATTTACAATACGATAAAGTTCTTGCAGTTTCACCGATGCACCACTTTCAGCATTCAACCACTTTGTAAAAATTGCCATTCCTTGAACGTTATAGTGAATTTAGAAGAAGTACGGTAGTACAGAAAAACTAAATATTGTAATTGATCAGTTTGTTTTGTTTCATATCTTTATGTTCTTCAGTTAGATTCAGATCATTCAATTAAAAATGTGATATTTGCAGCACTGGCGTCATCACAAAACCCACCCCTGGAGTTATGACATTGTCAGTCTGTCCCTAGATTATAGGACAATATTATTATAGACTATATGGACACCTTTAGGTGCATTTTTTATTATTGCATTCTACTTATTTGGGCTAAAAACCATGTTTCAATTTGCCTATAATAAAGAAAAAAACAGCTTGTTCTCTACAATTTTCAGTTTCACTGCATCCGCAGACTGCTGCTTCTCCTTCTTAGTGAATCCGTCCAAGAGCTGCTCTGATGGCACGATCTGTAGACCTTATCAATACCTTCCTAACAGCTCATAAACACTCATTATACCTACATTTTTACCAAACTGGTAGGGATATGGCTAAATGGGAGTTTATGGGCTGTCAGGGAACTAAAGATAAACCCTAAACCTTGAGCTGTCAGAGCAGCTCACTGATAATTTCACTGAGATGAGAAGCAACAGTCTGCAGATGCAACAAAACTGAAAACTGTAGAGGACAAACTGTTGAATTTTTTTTTAATGAAGACCAATTGAAAAAATATATTTTACACATAATAAGTAGTATGCAATAATCAAAACTGGTGTCCATAAACTTTAAATAAACAGCAGCTAGCAAGTACAAATGCCATACCCGCATATTATATATGTGCCAAATCCACTGTATATTCTTCTTCATTTATCAGTTGCTATTAGGAATCTTCCAACAGTCACACCTCTGCCAGCACTAATATAGGAACGCAATGTCTGTACCTGCTGAAGATTAGACAAGCCCTTGCAGAGATCACATGGAGAGAAAACATGGTCTAGCAGGCAAGCTGGAACAACTGCAAACAATGAATTGCATTCAGCTTCTCCAGTTTTGGAATCATTATTGCATTGTAAAATTGAAACTATGAAAATGTCTTAAGAAAACATAAAGAGGACATTGCACTCCCCCTGACTCTTCTCTTTAAATAATTGTACTGTATTTCACATGAAATAATGATTATGGGGAATCTTTTCTAACCACTTATTCACACAACCTTATTTTTCTTCCATGTGATATCTGTTTTTAAAAAGGACAGTACACAGACCCACACAAGGTAATGGAGCGATAAACACACACACATATATATATATATATATATATATTTATTTATTTTTTATTTTTTATTAAAGCATTAATTTCGACATACCAAAAAATTAATCATAGACATAAATATTTTTTAATGTTCTCCCTGTATCCCTACCCCCCCTCCGCTCCCTCCCCTTGTGATACGTCTCCTATCCCCTCCATCCCAAAACCCGGAACAAGGGGATAAATAAAGGGGTGAGAGCATGGAAACTTATATCTTCCAAATCCCCCATATCCTGTTCCATTTCTCCTCAACATTTCTTTGCATAATTATAGAGGATGTTTTCATATCCTTTGATCTTTCTAACCAAGTTTAACCATGAATTCACACTTAGAGTCTCTCGTAAAAACCAAGCTCGTGCAATCAAAAGCCTTGCCACAAACATTATTTTAGTCAAGAGAATCCTTTTATACTTATCACACTTTACATTGGAGAGATCGCCCAATATCCAACATTCTACCGTAGATGGGATCGCTACTTAAAATTTTTGAGTAATAAGGCTATCAATTGCTCCCCATTATTTTTTTAATTCTCTACAAGACCAAAACATACGGTATGTAAATGTTCAGCCCCGGTGAATCACACTGTGGACAATTAGAAGTATTTCTTAAACCACATTTCTCAAGCCATACTGGCGTAACATATATTTTATGTAAAATATTAAATTGCACAACAACGTGATTGAAATTATGTGAGACTAATATAAAATTTGCAAATATATTTTCTCTACTGAGCACTCGAGTATAATGGAAGTCAATAGGAGAACCCGAGCATTAAACCAGGCACCCCCTGCTCTGAAGAGGGGAGGGTGCCTGGTTCATAGGAAAAGGTAATAAAATGATGGAAACACCACCGGAATGGTTCGGGAACAGCATGGGGAGTATGTCTGGATGCATCTTGGACTCCCAGGTCGCTGCTGGGAACGATGTTGTCAGAGTAGTACGCCATTTTTACAGACTGACAATAATACGCACAAAACTGAAGTTAAAATCTGTTTTAGAGGAAAAATTGTTAGGAAACATTCTTTCCTGTATATTTACTTGTATATAAAGTGCAAGTGCTGCCAAAAATTACAAGGAAGAGGCACTCTGATACAACCTGTATATGACATAAAGGAGGGTCTCATTCACATTGTGGTACAATTGTTCATGTAGTAGAACTCCTACACTCATTAAGCCTATGCACTACGTGAAAGTGCTGCCAACAATTACAAGGAACCGGCACTCCAATACAACCTTTATTACACATAAAGGAGGGCATCATACACAGCCTTGAAAAATTATGATTGATGGCCTGCTGGTGACCCTCAAAAACATTTGGAGCAAGGGCCTGCTGATCTGACCATCTAAAACATTATGGGCGAGGGCCTGCTGCCGCTTTGGTGACTCTAGATAACCTGGGGACAATCGAAAGTCCCATGACGGCGACGATCCATTCGGATGTCTGGCCTATCAACTTTCTATGTTATTTTCAGCCCAAACCATGTAGACCATGGGTAACGGGGGAATCATGGTTCGATCCCTGAGATGGAGACTGAGAAATAGCTATGGCTACCACATCCAAGCAAGACAGCATGCGCGCAAATTACCTATTAGGTATAATTAGGTTGGAGCCTGCAGGTGAGCTGACCCTGTAAAAGATTTTAGGTGTGGGCCTGTAGGTGAGCTGACACTATAAAAGATTTTAGGTGCGGGCCTGCAGGTGAGCTGACACTATAAAAGATTTTAGGTGCGGGCCTGCAGGTGAGCTGACCTTGTAAAAGATTGTAGGTAAAAGCCTTCTGGTGAGCTGACCCTGTAAAAAATTATATGCGAGGGCCTGCTGGTGAGCTGACCCTGTAAAAGATTTTAGGTGAAGGCCTGCTGGTGAGCTGACCCTGTAAATAAATTATATGCGAGGGCCTGCTGGTGAGCTGACCCTGTAAAATATTATATGCGATGGCCTGCGGCGAGCTGACCCTCTAAAACATTATATGCAAGGGCCTGATGCTGAGCTGACCATCTAAAACATTATGCTGAGCTGACCATTTAAAAAATTATGGGAGAGTGCCTGCTGATTAGCTGACCATTGAAAAAATGTACACTGTTCAAAGCTGGCCGTGTCGCCTGAATACTGCAGCTAGGAATAATGGAATAGGACTGTTCTATTTGGTTGGTTTTCGGAAATGGGGCCATGATTAAGGCCTCATGCACACGACAGTATATTTTCACGGTCCGCAAAACGGGGTTCCGTTGGTCCGTGATCCGTGACCGTTTTTTCGTCCGTGGGTCTTCCTTGATTTTTGGAGGATCCACGGACATGAAAAAAAAGTCGTTTTGGTGTCCGCCTGGCCGTGCGGAGCCAAACGGATCCATCCTGTCTTACAATGCAAGTCAATGTGGACGGATCCGTTTGACGTTGACACAATATGGTGCAATTGCAAACGGATCCGTCCCCCATTGACTTTCAATGTAAAGTCAGGAGTTAATATACCATAGGATCTGAGTTTTCTCCAATCCGATGGTATATTTTAACTTGAAGCGTCCCCATCACCATGGGAACGCCTCTATGTTAGAATATACCATCGGATTTGAGTTAGATCGTGAAACTCATATCGTATATTCTAACACAGAGGCGTTCCCATGGTGATGGGGACGCTTCAAGTTAGAATATCCTACGAACTGTGTACATGACTGCCCCCTACTGCCTGGCAGCACCCGATCTTTTACAGGCTCTGTGATCCGCACAATTAACCCCTCAGGTGCCGCACCTAAAGGGTTAATTGTGCGTATCATAGCCCCCTGTAAGAGATCAGGTGCTGCCAGGCAGGAAGGGGCAGACCCCCTCCCTCCCCAATATTATATTCATTGGTGGCCAGTGCGGCCTCCCCTCTCCCCCCCAGTTAAAATCACGTTCCGAATCCCCCATCATTGGTGGCCAGTGCGGCCTCACATCTCCCCCCCCTTGTTAAAATCACATTCCGAATCCCCCATCATTGGTGGCCAGTGCGGCCTCACATCTCCCCCCCCCCCTTGTTAAAATCACGTTCCGAATCCCCCATCATTGGTGGCCAGTGCGGCCTCACATCTCCCCTCCCCCCCTAGTTAAAATCACGTTCCCCCATCATTGGTGGCAGTGGAGAGTTCCGATCGGAGTCCGAGTTTAATTGCTGGGGCTCCGATCGGTAACCATGGCAACCAGGACGCTACTGCGAGCTGCGATGTCTGTGACCGGCCGGGCGCTCCTCCTACTGGTAAGTGAAAGGTCTGTGCGGCGCATTGCCTATAGCACAGACCTGTCACTTACCAGTAGGAGGAGCGCCCGGCCGGTCACAGACATCACAGCTCGCAGGTAAGTATAATGCTTCTAAAAATTGCTAAGTAACCATGGCAACCAGGACTGCAGTAGCGTCCTGGTTGCCATGGTTACCGATCGGAGCCCCAGCGATTAAACTGGGACTCCGATCGGAACTCTCCACTGCCACCAATGATGAGGGAACGTGATTTTAACTAGGGGGGGAGGAGTGAGGCCGCACTGGCCACCAATGATGGGGGATTCAAAACGTTATTTTAACTAGGGGGGGAGATGTGAGGCCGCACTGGCCACCAATGATGGGGGATTCGGAACGTGATTTTAACTAGGGGGAAGGGGGAGATGTGAGGCCGCACTGGCCACCAATGATGGGGGATTCGGAACGTGATTTTAACAAGGGGGGGGAGATGTGAGGCCGCACTGTCCACCGATGATGGGGGATTTGGGGGGGGGGAAAGGGAATATAATATTGGGGAGGGAGGGGGTCTGCCCCCTCCTGCCTGGCAGAACATGATCTCTTACAGGGGGCTATGATACGCACAATTACCCCTTTAGGTGCGGCACCTGAGGGGTTAATTGTGCGGATCACAGCCCCCTGTAAAAGATCGGGTGCTGCCAGGCAGCAGGGGGCAGTCATGTACACAGTTCTCAGTATATTCTAACTTGAAGCGTCCCCATCACTATGGGAACGCCTCTGTGTTAGAATATACTGTCGGATATGAGTTTTCACGAAGTGAAAACTCATATCTGAAAAAGCTTTTATGCAGACGGATCTGCGATCCATCTGTGTGAAAGTTGCCAACGGCCACGGATCACGGACGCGGATGCCAATCTTGTGTGCATCCGTGTTTTTTCACGGACCCATTGACTTGAATGGGTCCGTGAACCGTTGTCCGTCAAAAAAATAGGACAGGTCATATTTTTTTGACGGACAGGAAACACGGATCACGGCCGCGGATGAACAACAGTGCATTTTACGAGTTTTCAACGGACCCATTGAAAGTCAATGGGTCCGCAGAAAATCACGGAAAACGGAACAACGGCCACAGATGCACACAACGGTCGTGTGCATGAGGCCTTAGAGGGATGGCCAGGAGCATTCCTATTGCGCCGCTAGAGGTGAAATTCTTGGACCGGCGCAAGACGAACCAAAGCGAAAGCATTTGCCAAGAATACTTTCATTAATCAAAAACGAAAGTCAGAGGTACGAAGACGATCAGATACCGTCGTAGTTTCGACCAAAAATGATGATGACCGGCGATCCACCTGCGTTATTCCCATGACCCGCTGAGCTGCTTCCCGGAAACCAAAATCTTTGTGTTCCGGGGGGAGTATGGTTGTAAAGCTGACAAAGTACAGTGTATGTCACAGATACATTTTTGAAGCGCACACGTTACACAGCAGATGTGGCTCTGGTAAGTTCACTGTCAGAAGCGGACACCGTCTATGATTTTTTTTTATTGTATGTCACAGAAATACAGATGTATCATCGTTACCGCTCCCTTTTTTCGCAATTCGTTAATACCGAAACGCGATTTTATCTCCGTCAGTGTAGCAATACACAGCAAAGCCACTAGATGGCGGTGTTTAGTTAAAGTATTCAAATTATTGTAGTTATTGGCCATAGCGGCTTCCCGTTTTTCCGGTTCCCGTCATCCCTCCCCGCTCTGCCTATCACCCTTAATGTTTGTTCTCCCCTAAACTTAGTGTCCCGTCCCCCCCGTATGTGAAACACCGAGGTGGCGGAGATTACAGTAACCTGCGTGGCATTGACAATATACGGTAATGTACAGTATACTGTCCCCTTCATCACGCACGTGGCCAAAAAGAAGAAATCGGGTGGCGGGGGTGGCGGGGTGGGGGGGGGAGTTCACCAGACAGCTACTGTACACTGTACCACATTGCGATTTCAACTTTCTCAAATCCGACATTACATTCTAGCATGGAGCCGTTCCCATGGTGTTGGGGACGCTCCATGAGCACGGAAGTTGGCAGAAGCTCTAAGTTGAAATCGCAATGCGATTTATAGAACTTGAATTAATCGCATGGAGCCGTTCCCATGGTGATGGGGACGTTCCATGAGAACGGAAGTCGGCAGAAGCTCTAAGTTGAAATCGCAATGCGATTTATAGAACTTGAATTAATCGCATTGTGATTTCAACTTTCTCAAATCCGAAAGTACATTCTAGCATGGAGCCGTTCCCATGGTAATATATTTTTGAAGTGCACATGCTACACTGCAGATGTGGCCCTGGTAAGGTCACTGTCAGAAGCGGACACCGTCTAGGGAAAAATTTAATTGCATGTCACTGATATTTTAGGGCTGCGCACACTTTAAACAGGAGATGTGGCACGGATAATTTAACTGTCCGCAGCGGACACCGTCTGCGGACAAAGTACACTGGATGTCACTGATATTTTAGGGATGCGCACACTTTAAACAGGAGATGTGGCGCGGACAATAGAACTGTCCGCAGCGGACACTGTCTACAGAAAAAAG
The DNA here is from genome assembly GCF_905171765.1 of Bufo bufo. Taxonomy (NCBI): domain Eukaryota; kingdom Metazoa; phylum Chordata; class Amphibia; order Anura; family Bufonidae; genus Bufo; species Bufo bufo. Next base: position 743,913,835 of record NC_053389.1, on the reverse strand, counting down.
ACACTGGATGTCACTAATATTTTAGGGATGAGCACACTTTATACAGGAGATGTGGCGTGGAAAATTTAACTGTCCGCAGCGGCCTATTACACGGTATTTAGCGCAGGATGTGCTAAAATCATATATTGCTGCTGTCACACACAATTTTGTAATGAATGGGACGGCTTGGGTGTAATTACACCTGCTCACCACTGCAGATGCAACGGCGAGAAGGTAAACAGTGAAGAGGAGGCAGCGCTGCCATGGCACGTGCCTCCTCTTCAAACAGCTAATCGGCGGGGGTGCCAGGTGTCGGACCCCCGCCGATCTGATATTGATGACCTATCCTGAAGATAGGTCATCAATAAATATAACTTGGAAAACCCTTTTAAAAGGACTTTTGGTTCTCTCAAAAGTTTTTTGTATAAAAATCTTCCTATTACACTCCTTACACTGTATGTCCCTTCCTATGCACAGCTCTCCCTAACACTGAGCAATTTAGCAATTTAGCTACAAACATATATTGCTGCTGTCACACACAATAGTCTTTACAAGGAATTTGAAAGTTTTTGTACAAAAAAAATATTCAATTACACTCCCTACACTCTCTGTCCCTTCCTATGCTCGGCTCTCCCTGACTATGAATGAGCCGAAGTAGCACCCGATGATGCGTTCCGGCCTGCCAATCACTGTAATGCCAGTAGCCAACATGGCTATGGCATTACAGTGTGTGCCAATACCTCGCTGCATGTTTACATGCTGCCATGTGCCGAGCATCGAGATGCTGGAGCCGAACAGGTATTCGGCCGAGCATGCTCGATCATCACTAGTAATCGGATAAGTGTTCTGTTACTTTCTCAGTTAATGTAAAGTTATTGTAATTTTTTTTCAACCAGAGGGTCACTTTAAGTCTTCCAGAATTTGCACTTTTCTATGAATAGTCTTGGAGCAGTCACATTTCAGCAGAAGTGAATGGGGACTAAGGCAGCATTGTCCAAATATTCACTTCTATTGAAATATATCTCAAGAAGAGAAATATTGTGTGATATGAATTGTATTAAAGGTACAAAATGCAATTGTTCTATAATCGAGTGCACATTGTCACCAGCCTTGTGTCATGGAGATTCCCACCATAATGTGGCATGTTTAATATTGAAAACATAATGGAGGGAATTGATCACAGACCAGCGTTTTACGTTAGTCTATAACAGGGATCAGCAACCTCCAGCACTCCAGGTGTTGTAAAACTACATCTCCCATCATGCACACTTGCTTGGCTGTTCTCTGAGCTCCAACAGAATTGAAAGGAGCATGCTGGGATTCGTGGTTTCACAACAGCTGGAGTGCCGAAGGTTGCTGATCCCTGGTCTACAATATCCCCTGCACTGCCAGAGAATGGCCCTAATTCATGACAAGGTGCATCCTCCATCAGTCCGTGCGCCTAGACTTCAATCTTTGCCAGCCCCTTGCTGTCGTAGATTTCAGTCTATTTTTACACCAGAAGACTGACGTAAAAGAAGATAAATATGCCGGACCCTCAAGTTCTACCATTAACACACACCCTTTTTCGGAAACTTCAGAGAAATGCCACCCGAAATTTGTGACAAGTGATGTTTAAAAAGTTGCAAACACATTCTTTGCAACTTTTTTACGTCAAAAACTCGTGTGGGGGGAACGATAAGTTCCCTTCAATGTAACACGTGTGTGGTGTCAGTGACATATCTAGGACAGGGACAGGCTCTAGACTATTGTATGTCAATGCTAATTATATAATCCCGTATATTCGTCAAGGTCATAGACAATGGAAGATTAGGATTGAATAATCAAGTCACCTGATGCTCTCAGCACAACCGCATGTCACTTGGTATCATTACTAACAGTGTCTTGCCATCGTTCACTTTCATTTTATCTATGGAGCTGGGTGACCGTGTTAAAGATCCAAAATTTTAAAGGTGTTGTGCCAAGTTATAAATGTATCTTTTTTCCATGGGATAGGAAATAAGTATCTGATCAGTAGGAGTCCAACCATAGGTCCTAATACAGTGCTCCATTCATATGTCAGCACAGAGGCCCTTTCTCATGATTGTGGGGATCCCAGTGGTCAAACGGCCCCCAATCAAATCTTGTCCCATATCATATGTATAGGGGTAAGTTTATAACTTGACACAACCCCTAGTAATTCAGTAGGTCACCACAGTAAACAGACCTTCAATAATAAGTGATTGCTGAGTTTTTAAAATTCATTTTTTGTAGCAGACATTCCATATGTATGCATTTGGGGCTGAATCCCACCTGAATCCCACCTAAGACCAAGGGCAACGGCTGCATGGGATCTGTATGTTTTTCCCTGTGGTTGGGATGAATTTCCTCCAGTCTCCAACCACACAGTCCTTCAAAACCACACAGTCCTTCAAAACATACTGATAGGTACATTGTCTTCCTTTGAATAGAGATAATTAGATTGTGTGCCCCATTGGGAAGTGCAGAATATGCTGGCACAATAAAAGCAATATACAAATTATTTTGTCATGTGCAGCGTACCAACAATTTAAAGAGTGCATTTCATAAAGATATGGGTGTGTGATTACAAAAAACAGCCCTCAAAATATATAGGGTTTTAGTGGGCATGCTTTATATGCAAATGACTAGATTCCCCAGAGGAGTTAGGTCTGAATTTCTAGGAGAGCAGCTCCCATAATGCCTGGCCACATACTGTTTAAAGCCATGAGATTAGGCTAGCTTTCATGAGATCTTGTGGCTAATGGCTATGACTAAAACCAGCTATACATTGATATAGCACTATACAAATACCACATATAGTGCTATTTCTAGTTATACATGCAAGATTTTACAAATATTAGTGATATATCATGGCTTTGCATAGTATGATGGGAT